>NC_034195.2:54915989-55148489 GCF_002021735.2 Oncorhynchus kisutch
TACTGTTTGTTCACCAACATATTCACCACGCATCCCCGACAGTAGACTATGCCTTGTATTGGGCTACACTCCAATAGGACATTTTTAAATAAGCCATTTATCCTCTGTGGCTAAAGTTTAGGCTATTCTGAATTATTACATGTATTTCTGAACAGACAGCAGTAACTCTATAACTTTGGGACATTTATTTTAATTTCTCATGCGTGCTGCAGCTCCTCCAGAACCCTTCGCGTGGCTGTGATTCTATAAGAGGAAACATGATGAAGTGCAACGCTGGAGAGATGAGAGTTGCAGGCTCATGTCTATCAGAGCAGAGAGAGAGAGATCATAGAAAGTTAATCTCATTCTAGTTTGGTGAGAGATACAGGGGGGGGGGGGGCGGAAGAATTAAGGAAGAGGAACTTTGTTCGTGTTTATTATAATTTTACATTGCAAAAAGTGACACTTGTTTTTCATGCCACGAGAGGTACCAGATCAGGCCAAATAGGGTCCGAAACGAAACAGTCCAAAATGTGGAGGTGCCGGATCCTGTTCCGACAGGATTCGGCTCAAATTATGCACTTGAATTTGTTCCTCCACGTTTCCTTATTTCTGTTGTGGATTGTGTTTCTGTACGCTAATGGAAAGTCTACTAAACAATGAGCAAACCAGCCTGTGTATTGAATACTTGGAATTGGATTGTGATGGTAGCGATGAATGAATCATGCACACAATGTGCTTAAAAATATATATATTTTTGAAATCAGGTATCAACTTTGATTTGATGTGTATGATATTGTTTGGTGAAATATGCTTAAAAGGAGAGTCATTTCCCATAATTCTGCACCTTTGGATAGTTGTACTTCCAATTTTGATCATCGTCATTTTAGTGACTGAAAAGAAAATGTATATATCTACTCGGATTTTAAAATACAAACTAACTTTCTGTTTTGTCTGCTTGGACTCAAGAGACAAGTATAGTCGCGTTAATCTTTTTTTGCAAGCAGTCGTGTTCTTTCGATGAATGTATTTGCAATTTGAACGGTATAATATAATTTTGATGAATGCATTTATGTTTTAAAAAGACAACTACATTTTGAAAATCCATGTACTGTTTTGCAACAGCTCTCTCTCTGTCTTATGGACGCTGTTTTGAAACTCGACAACCTTGTTCCAAAAAACCCGAATGGTTTAGACAGTTGTTCCCTGATTGAAATAGTTATAAGAGTACAGGTGCCATGAGGGACAGAAATGCTGACAGCACCTGGTATTCCCAGGCAGTCTCCCATCCAAGGACTAACCAGGCCTGACCTTGCTTAGCTTCCGAGACCGGGCGTATTATATTGTAATAATGTATATATGATTCACGTAAACACTTCACTGTACCGTTTACACCCTGTATCCTGTGCACGTGACAAATAAACGTTGATGTGATTATTAAACTCACCATTCATATCAGATGTCATAGTCAATATAATGACTAACCTGTACCCCCTCACATTGACTCGTTATTGTTATTGTGTTACTTTTTAAAAAATTCTTAGAACTGCATTGTTGGTTAAGGAATTGTAAGTATAATATTACGGTAAAATTGTATTCGGCGCATGTGACAAATATAATTTTCTTAGATTCATTGGGTGACTGACTTGACCACCACTGTTGAAGCATCATTGACATAGAATTGCTTAAACGCAATATCCATCATGATTCTGATAAAAGTGCCATCCGGTTAACTTGGTCTGCTTTTATTTTACAACGGCAGGGGTGCACCGTTCCTGGAGGTACTGCAATACCAGGTCGATACGTGGAGTGGACGGAGCAAGCCCCTATTCCATCTCCCTATTCCAAAAATCAATTTAATATATGGTCCCCAGATAGGGGACGTATCAGATATTAAACTGATAAGAACAGATACTACACTTGATCTTAGCCAAAAGGCCGAGAAGCGATACCGCAATGCTTTCGGGAGGAAGGTGCCGTTCTCAGACACGTCAAATCCGGTAAAGGTTATACCAAAATGAGCTCTGTACACTTTACAACAAATATCAAAGATGATGCTATTTAAAATGAATGGTGACATAGACTGGGAGTTGATCAACGTCGGGAAAAGACACTTTTCACTGTTACAAATTAACATATTGGAAGGTTCCAAAGTATGTGGACATCCACCCTCCAATCGGAAACGAGACAAATCCTTATTGAGTTAAAACCAGATTTACAGCTAAATTGGAGTAAGAATCTATCAAATAGGGGTGGGATAAACAATTTGTAGATAATACAACTGACATAACATGTTATCTTTTATAAACTGTCACTGGAAGCGTTGATGCCACAAGGGAACAAAAAATAAGTGTCCACTTGGTGGCGCCAGACTTCCACCGACCGTCGCCTTGTTCAAGCTGTTCATTGTTGTCAATAAAATACATTTGAATGTTGAACCACTTGACTTCAATACATACGTCATCAACGCAAAAAATAGCCTATATATTTTTTACATCTGTCTGTAGAGCCTTGCATGATAAGGCCATTGTGAGGAGGCCTTTATAAAGTTGTCCTCCTAAATTACTAGAGGCCCGAATTCAAAGATGTCCATGACACTGGACTGCAGCGTTGTTATTTGTCACATGCGCCGGATATAACATTTTACCGTAATATTTGACTTACAATTCCTTAACCAACAATGCAGTTTTAAGAAATGTTTAAAAAGTAACACAATGACAATAACGAGTCAATGTGAGGGGGTACAGGTTAGTCATTATATTGACTAACCCATTCATATCAGATGTCATAGTCAATATAACATCAACGTTTATTTGTCACGTGCACAGGATACAGGGTGTAAACGGTACAGTGAAGTGTTTACGTGCATCATATATGCATTACAATATAATACGCCCGGTCTTGGAAGCTAAGCAAGGTCAGGCCTGGTTAGTCCTTGGATGGGAGACTGCCTGGGAATACCAGGTGCTGTCAGCATTTCTGTCCCTCATGGCACCTGTACTCTTATAACTATTTCAATCAGGGCTCTGGCGGCTCTGGACAGGCGGGGGACTCCGGCGGCTCTGGACAGGCGGAGGACTCCGGCGGCTCTGGACAGGCGGGGGACTCCGGCGGCTCTGGACAGGCGGGGGACTCCGGCGGCTCTGGACAGGCGGGGGACTCCGGCGGCTCTGGACAGGCGGGGGACTCCGGCGGCTCTGGACAGGCGGGGGACTCCGGCGGCTCTGGACAGGCGGGGGACTCCGGCGGCTCTGGACAGGCGGGGGACTCCGGCGGCTCTGGACAGGCGGGGGACTCCGGCGGCTCTGGACAGGCGGGGGACTCCGGCGGCTCTGGACAGGCGGGGGGCTCCGGCGGCTCTGGACAGGCGGGGGGCTCCGGCGGCTCTGGACAGGCGGGGGGCTCCGGCGGCTCTGGACAGGCGGGGGGCTCCGGCGGCTCTGGACAGGCGGGGGGCTCCGGCGGCTCTGGACAGGCGGGGGGCTCTGGACAGGCGGGGGGCTCCGGCGGCTCTGGACAGGCGGGGGTCTCCGGCGGCTCTGGACCGGCGGGGGGCTCCGGCGGGGGGCTCCGGCTGCGCTGGAGAGGAGGAATGCTCTGGCAGCGCTGGACAGGCAAGGCGCACTGTAGGCCTGGTGCATGGTGCCGGCACTGGTGGTACTGGGCCGAGGACACGCACCTCAGGGCGAGTGCGGTGAGTTTCCACCGGAGGGCTGATGCGTGGAGGTGGTACTGTATAGACCGGAAAGTGCAGGCGCACTGGAGCTCTTGAGCACCGAGCCTGACCAACCTTACCTGGTTGAATGCTCCCGGTCGCCCTGCCATTGCGGCGAGGTGGAATAGCCCGCACTGGGCTGGGCAGGTGAACCGGGGACACCATGCGCAAGGCTGGTGCCATAACCGCCGGCCCAAGGAGACGCACTGGAGACCAGATGCGTAGAGCTGGCTTCATGGCACTTGGCTCGATGCCCACTCTAGCCCGGCCGATACGAGGAGCTGGTATGTACCGCACCGGGCTATGCACCCGCACTGGGGACACCGTGCGCTCCACAGCATAACACGGTGCCTGCCCGGTCTCTCTCGCCCCCCGGTGAGCACAGGAAGTTGGCGCAGGTCTCATACCTGGCTTCGTCATACTCCCTGTGTCCCTCCCCCAATACATTTTTGGGGGCTGACTCTCGGGCTTCCATCCACGCCGCCGTGCTGCCTCCTCATACCAGCGCCTCTCTGCCTTCGCTGACCCCAGCTCTTCTTTGGGGCGGCAATATTCTCCTGGCTGTGCCCAGGGTCCTTTACCGTCCAATTTGTCCTCCCATGTCCATTCCTCTTTGCGCTGCTCCTGCTGCCGCTTCTCCTGCTGCACCTTGGGGCGGCTACACTCCCCTGGCTTAGCCCAGGGTCCTCTCCCGTCGAGGATTTCCTCCCATGTCCAAGAGTCCTGTGTCTTTGGCCGCTGTTGCTGCTTGGTCCTGTTTTGGTGGATGGTTCTGTAACGGGATTCTTCCGACGAAGGAGAGGCGGACCAAAACGCAGCGTGGTTGAAGTTCATAGTTCTTTAATAAGAGAAACTATACATGAACAAACTACAAAACAATAAACGTGAAAACCTGAAAACAGTCCCGTCTGGCACAAACACTGACACAGGAGACAACCACCCACAAAACACCCAAAGAATATGGCTGCCTAAATATAGTTCCCAATCAGAGACAACGATAAACACCTGCCTCTGATTGAGAACCACTCTAGGCAACCATAGACTTACCTAGACAACTAAACTGAACACAACCCCATAAATCTAATAAACCCCAGGACAAGACGAAACACAATAAATCCCCCATGTCACACCCTGGCCTAAGAAAACAAAGATAACTAAGGCCAGGGCGTGACAGTTACAAAGTGTGATTCAAATTTCTTTAAATATATATATATTTGTGTCAACAATCTAATTACAAATACTCTGTAATGTTAAACTGGTAGAAAAGCTAAAATTAAAAAATATATATATTAAAATGAAATAACAAAAATATAAAAGTATTACATAAGTATTCCACTCCCAGAATCAATAGTTTGTAGAATTACCTTTGGCACTGATTACAGCCTTGTGTGTTCTTGCGTATGATGCTACAAGCTTGGCACACCTGTATTTGGGGAGTTTCTCCCTTTATTCTCTGCAGATCCTCTCAAGCTCTGTCAAGTTGGATGGGGAGCGTTGGTGCACAGCTATTTTCAGGTCTCTCCAGAAATGTTCGATTATATTCAAATCCGGCCTCTGGCTGAGCCACTCAAGGACATTCAGAGACTTGTCCCGAAGCCACACCTGCATTGTCTTGGCTGTGTGCTTAGGGTGGTTGTCCTGTTGGAAGGTGAACCTTAAACCCAGTCTGAGGTCCTGAGCTCTCCAGAGCAGGTTTTCATTAAGGATCTCTCTGTACTTTGCTCCGTTCATCTTTCCTTCAATCCTGACTAGTCTCCCAGTCCCCGCTGCCGATTGAGGTTTGAGTAGATATTAGCTTGACTAGCGGTAATTATTTCTCTGTCTCTCGCGTTTCCACGGTGTATTTCTTTGTTTACCGCGTGTTCCGGTAAAACATCACATAAATAAAGCAGAGAAATGGTTTGAACGTGATACGTTATAAGTAAAAGCGTTCCCTTTGCTGAAGGGGATCCTATTTTGTGCTTGGAATCAAGATTTCTATACAAATAGGATTAGCTTAACACTAGATGCTGCAGCTAACAATGGAACAGCAGCCATTTTGTTTTCTTGTGTAAAAGTATTGGAAAATACCTGATTGACCATTCTTTTCATGTTTTCGAGCCAGCAGTCTCTGTGAATGAGCAACTTCCCTTCTCTTTGAAGTCGTGCAATACCTTAGTTGAGATGAAATTCTCTTGCCCCTCAGATATTTCCGCAAGCACTGCGGCAGTCTCAGCAAGAAAAACATAGATGCTTTTTATGATACATCTTCCACTTTGTGGGGGACTGTCACCCCTTTCAATGACACTAATGGCCTCAGTCCAGCAACTAACCCGATGACTACCACTGGTGAAACACTTTGCAACACCGTACGAGGCCGCCAGAGCAAAAAAACAAATCTATTCGTAAACTCCCCTGTGAGAACAGTGAGGAGTAGACAGGCCCCTAGACAGGGATAATCTTAGAACACATCTAAGATAGTCCTGAGGTGTCCCACACTGGTCGTAGAAGAAGTCCAGTGGACTTCCACCTCCAAAACAAATGGCAAAAATAGTAATGTCTTGCCATGTGTAGGTTCAACTACAAAACAACTAGTAAAATACTCAAAGCATGTGTTCCTGTAGGATAACATTTCAGAATAAATCGGTAGGACAACTGGTCCCCTTGAGTACCAGTACCAATATCTCAGTCAGTCCAGCAACAATCAGTAAGAGGATTAGAGAGCTCACAAGTCAAATTGCTATTGATAATAGCGACAGAGGAGTTAGTCTTCACTCAGATTGCAACATGTGGAAGGGAATCTCCAGAACACTCTTCTGATGGTCAACACACATGCCACTAATAAATAGAACCCTCCATTCAGGAGGAACGTTATTAGAAGTCATGAACCATGATCACACCACGTACGAACTGGTTCAGTGCTTAGAGAGTACTTCTGTCGTGAGGTTAGCTCCTCCGTGGATAACATAGCTATAAAATAGACTTCCTCATACCTATCACCGCTACAATAGTGGAAGACACAGTGACTTGTAGTAAAACCACTACAGACTCCATCAACACCTATTCTGACTGACCTCCAGACATTGACCTGAAAATAACCTGATTAATTCAGACTCATTCTGAACAAGTTGTAGTCTACGAGGATACTTGGTTTTCTTCCCTTGGCATGCACGCTTGGGTAAGCATAAACGCACATGTACAAAGGAACATTCAATGAGGATTTATCCTAGGATCACATAAAAACCTCTTAGAGCTAGGGGGCAGTGTTCGGAAGTTTGGATGAATGACGTGCCCAAAGTAAACTTCCTGTTACTCAGGCGCAGAAGCTAGGATATGCATATAATTTCTAGCATTGAATAGAAAAGTAGTCATGTTGCGCAGTCTTCGTTATTTGTATTCTCTATTGAACACGCTATTCTCTGTCTTAACTTCTTTGGGACTGGGGGGGCAGTATTGAGTAGCTTGGATGAATAAGGTGCCCAGAGTAAACTCCCAGTTGCTAATATATGCATATTATTAGCATATTTGGATAGAAAACACTCTGAAGTTTCTAAAACGGTTTGAATGATGTCTGTGAGTATAACAGAACTCATATGGCAGGCAAAAACCTGAGAAGAAATCCAACCAGGGAGTGGGAAATCTGAGATTTGTAGTTTTTCAACTCATGCCTTATCGAATACACAGTGTCTATGGGGTCATATTGCACTCCCTAAGGCTTCCACTAGATGTCAACAGTCTTTAGAACCTTGTTTGATGCTTCTACTGGGAAATGGGGGTGAATGAGAGGGGAATGAGTCAGAGGTCTGGCAGAGTGCCATTAGCTGACCACACACGCGTTCACGTGAGAGTTAGTTTGCGTTCCATTGCATTTCTACAGACAAAGGAATTCTCCGGTTGGAACATTATTGAAGATTTATGATAAAAAATTCAAAAAGATTGATTCTATACATCTATACTTAGTTTGACATCTTTCTACGAACTGTAATATAACTTTTTTGTCTGAACTTTCTCATGGACTTGCCTGCACGTCGTGATTTTGGATTGTGTATTAAACGCGGGAACAAAAAGGAGGTATTTGGACATAAATGAGGGACTTTATCGAACAAATCAAACATTTATTGTGGAACTGGGATACCTGGGAGTGCATTCTGATGAAGATCATCAAAGGTAAGTGAATATTTATAATGCTATTTCTGACTTCTGTTGACTGCACAACATGGCGGATATCTGTTTGGCTGTTTTGATGTCTGAGCGCTGTACTCAGATTATTGCATGGTGTGCTTTTTCGGTAAAGCTTTTTTAAATCTGACACATCGGTTGCATTAAGGAGAAGTTTATCTAAAGTTCCATGTATAACACTTGTATTTTCATCAACATTTATGATGAGTATTTCTGTAAATTGATGTGGCTCACTGCAAAATCACAGAATGTTTTGGAACTACTGAACATAACGCGCCAATGTAAACTCAGATTTTTTTATATAAATATGAACTTTATCAAACAAAACATACGTATTGTGTAACATGAAGTTCTATGAGTGTCATCTGATGAAGATCATCAAAGGTTAGTGATTCATTTTATCTCTAATTCTGCTTTTTGTGACTCCTCTCTTTGGCTGGAAAAATGGCTGTGTTTTTCTGTGACTAGGTGCTTACCTAACATAATCGTTTGGTGTGCTTTCGCCGTAAAGCCTTTTTAAAATCGGACACTGTGGCTGGATTAACGAGAAGTATAATGGTGTATAATTTATCTTTATAATGGTGTAAAATACTTGTATGCTTGAGGAATTTTAATTATGAGATTTCTGTTGTTTTGAATTTGGCGCCCTGCACTTTCACTGGCTGTTGTTGAGGTGGGACGCTACCGTCCCGAATATCCCAGAGAGGTTAAATTGTATTGTTTATTTAGATATTAGAAAACCTGAACATTTATTAGGAACCTCGTTCCCCTTGTTTGGTTGAACTTTAGCGGTCAGTTTTTGTAATTGTATGCATGTTGAACAGGTGGATTACTGAATCAAGCAGACATTTTTGGGATATAAAGAATGACTTTATCGAACAAAATGACCAATCATTGTGTAGCTGGGACCCTTGGGATTGCAAACAGAGGAAGATCTTCAAAAGGTAAGTGGTTTATTTTATCGCTATTTGGGATTTTGTGATGCTTGTGCTGGTTTGGAAAGGTATTTTGGTGTGGGGCACAGTCCTCAGATAATCGCATGGCTTTTGCCTTTTTGAAATCGGACAACACGGTTGGGTTAACAGGAAGTTAAGCTTTTAAATGATGTAAGACACTTGATGAACGTTTAATACTACAATTTTGTAATTTGAATTTGGCGTGCTCCAGCTTCACCGGATGTTGTCGATAGCGGGATCCGTGCGCTAAGGGTTAAGGGTCCGAGCAAAACACCAGCCTGGGTAAAACATTTTTTACCCTGAGGCCTTTGATCCTACAGCTAACGTACTAACCAGTTTCTCTCCAGAAGTCCATAGGTCATCCCTGTAGACTGCCCAAAACTAGTGCCTCACAGCTGTAGACTTCCCATATTTCAGTTCCTAGGGCTTCCACTAGAGGTCAACAGTCTTTAGAAAGAGTTTAAGGCTTGTTTTTTTTTAAAATGAGCTAGGATTTGTAGTTTTTCTAAGTGGCTCCCATTTTGGCTGTAGTGTTTGTAGCGCATTCCGGTGAGTGCGCGTACTTCGTTATTTATCTCCGGTAATGTTCTCCGGTATTCTCCGTCTTAAATTTGATCTTAAATTTGATCATTTATTTATATAATAGGGTACCTGAGGATTGATTAGGAACGTTGTTTGACTTGTTTAGAAGAAGTTTATTGGTAATTTACGGGATTAATTTTGTATGCATTTTGAACGAGGGAAACCGGTGGATTATTGAGTCAAGCGTGCCATTGAAACATACTTTTTTTGGGATATAAAGAAGGACTTTATCGAACAAAAGGACCATTTGTTATGTAGCTGGGACCCTTGTGATTGCAACCAGATGAAGATCTTCAAAAGTAAGTGATTTATTTTATCGCTATTTCTAACTTTCGTGAAGCGTTTGCTTGGTTGAAAAATGTTTGTAATGCTTTTGTGTGCGGGGCGCTGTCCTCAGATAATCATATGGTGTGCTTTCGCCATAAAGCCTTTTTGAAATCTGACAACGCAGTTGGATTAACAATAAGTTCAGCTTTTAACCTTTTGCGTGTATGGGGAAGTATTTTTTGTTTTTGGCCAAAAAAATTACCCATTTGAAACTGCCTATTTCTCAGCCCCAGAAACTAGAATATGCATATAATTGTCAGATTAGGATAGAAACCCCTCTAAAGTTTCCAAAACTGTCACAATATTGTCTGTGAGTATAACAGAACTGATATTGCAGGTGAAAACATGAGGAAAATCCTATCATGAAGTGCCTCTTATTTTGAAATCTTTCTGTTCCTATGCATGAATGTTTAGTATTACGATTTCTGTAATTTGAATTTGGTGCTCTGCAATTTCACCGGATGTTGTCGAGGTGGGAAGGTAGCGTCCCAATGATCCGTAAGAAGTCAACATCTGCCTAAGTTACTGCCCAGATCTTCCGGTCTGGATGACCAGACGACAGGTCCGGAACAGCAATCCCCAACCTGGACATACCCTGGCCATTCCTGTGGTGCTTTGCAGCTTCCAGAAAACCTACCAAGGTAGTCCACCAGAGGGGGGTGGCAACAGTGATCACCAACTGGACATCCGCTGCCCAGACTAGGAGCAGCCTGCTTCATTCGCAGAAACCCTACCTGGGTCAACCACCAGAGGGAAACCACAACCAGGACAACCCATGGTAATTTTATGTTGGTTTGCAACAAGGATAATTGCAAGATTGAACCCAACAAAGGGGGACTGTCATGACGTTGCCCTGTTGGTTGAGGTTTATGACCCCCCCCTCATAAATACCTTTCCCCCTTCTCTCTCCACTCTGCAGAATGGACTCTTGGAAAGCCCTTTGTTACCACAGAGAAAGTATGGTAACATCAAAAGGTTGGGGAATGGAGCAATATTTCCCTTTCTCAACCAGTTGATAGTGTCCGTTGGTACTTAAAGAATATGATGTCAGATCAGTTGTTGTCTGGGACCTTATATCTGATGATAGGATGACATAACCTGTATCTTGGAAAGTCTACACAAGTCTACACATTCAGATTCACATAGAATTGTTGTGCAATTTAAATGTTTAAATATGAAACTATTTGTGAAAAGATTAAATGTAATTTTAGCCTCCAAATAAGAAACACTTAAGCCCAGTCAGTGCCCACACCCAATTTTGACTGGACCAGCCAGAATACAGCGCAAGCTGATTATGGCAGAATGGTATGAACTTTGAACTATTATTCACTAAAGAAGAAGTGATTACATCCTAGTCGTCGCGGTTATCAGCTGCAGTTGAAAACGCGGCCTAGGACGAGGACAGTCAATCTCCTAAGAACTGAGGGTACTTCAACGTATCCGCTCTACAACACTACGACCAAAAAGATTATTCGGTGATCAATGGTGATCTCTGCTGGGCAAACCAGTCTTCCATCCTCGACCCATCTATCGATGTACAGCTCAGAGTAAATATATATCTTGCATTTTACTTTTCTGAATGGGTGGTTATTAGAATGCATAAGATTCTGTATTTACGGTAGCATTGCTTCTCAAGGTCCAATAGAGACCCAATTCTGTTGTCCCTCAGTCTTCCTGCTCTTTCATTCAAACCTAACCCCCTTCCTTTGTGTAACCAGCCGTAATATCGGATTAGACCACCAGGGACTTTTCATGACATGATTAGTAATCGATATATGATCTATTCTGTGTATATCTATGTAATTCTGTGTGATTATTTAGGTATTTAGTAAATAAATAATTAAGCCAAATTTGTGTACTGCTGATTCAACTTGTTAGCCAGGGTTTGTGCAGATAACCAAGTACTTTACGACTATCAGAATGAGACTGAACAAGGTGACGATTAATGATTGACTGCTATTAATATAAAATATCTTTATTCAGAAGACAGCAGCTCTATAAACACTCTTCCGTGGTGCAACAGGTTATTATTGAGTTAATTGTTGCATGGTTTAATTCAATCATATAATCAATTAAACGTTAGGAAATTGATTTGATAAAATAGCCTGTCATCGTATTTAATCATAGTCAGAGACTATGAGACTAATTATCCAACCATGTGACACACCACAGGATATCTTGGCCATGATAGATGTAACTGTCACGACTTCCGCCGAAGTCGTCCCTTCTCCTTGTTCGGGTGGTGTTCGGCGGTCGACGTCACCGGCTTTCTAGTCACCACTGATCCATGTTCAGTTTCGTTTTGTTTTGTCTGTATTACACACACCTGGTTTCAATTCCCATATCATGTTCCTTATTTAACCCTCTGGCATACATTTCTGTTCTGTCCGTGATTGTTGGTGTCTTAAGTGGTTGTTGTATGTGCTAGTGTAAATGTATGTTCCTATTTGGAATTTTTGCTAGACTTTTTGAGTAAACTCCGTTGTGTTGCTCAAAACCTGTTTCCTGCGCCTGACTCCGCTACATCTCTGCACCCAATCGCTGACAGAATCACAGACCGTTCAAATGGAGTCAGCAGGTGCAGCCAGCCCTTCTCTCCCAGGAGAGGAGCGTGTCCAGCAGCACGCGACCATATTACACAGTCTAGGGACAGCCATGGATCACGTACTGCAAACAATGGACAGATGGGAGAGAGGAGGTTTTCCTGTAAATACTACATCATCACCTCCGCTCCCGGGAGCATATGACGGAACAGCTGCCGGGTGCCAGGGGTTCCTACTCCAGCTGGAGCTCTACCTGGCAGCTGTTCAGCCGGCCCCTTCTGGACGCGAGAGAGTGAGCGCCCTCATCTCCTGCCTGACTGGAAAAGCCCTGGAGTGGGCCAATGCCATCTGGGGAAGGGAAGGCCCGACTCTGGATGACTACGAGGACTTCTCCCGCCGCTTCCATCTGGGGAAGGGAAGGTTCGACTCTGGATGACTACAGGACTTCTCCCGCCACTTCCATCTGGGGAAGGGAAGGTCCGACTCTGGATGACTACGAGCGATTGTTCCATCTGAGACAGGGGGTGAGGAGGGCTCAAGAGTTCGCACTGGACTACCGAACTCTGGCAGCTGGTGCGGGATGGAGTGAGTGATTTCTCTTCCTGATTGACTCTCCTGCGTTTCCTGTTGTGTTGGGTCTTCCCTGGTTGGCCTCTCATGATCCTATTATTTCGTGGCAACAGAGGGCTCTCAAGGAATGGTCCTGTCATTGTTCAGGGAGGTGTGTAGGTGTTACCTTAGGTGCCACTACGGTGGAAAGGCCAAACCAGGTTTCCACCATGCACATTCCCCCCGAATATGCCGATTTGGCACTCACCATCTGTAAAAAGAAGGCGACTCAATTACTACCCCATCGACAGGGGGATTGTGTGATAGATCTCTTGGTAGAAGCTGCACTTCCCAGGAGTCACATGTATCCTCTGTCACAGGAGGAGACGGTGGCTATGGAGACATGTGCCACCGAATCTCTGGGACAGGGATACATTCAGCCTTCCATCTCACCTGTCTCCTCATCCTGGTGTGGGAGGTGGACGCGGACATCGAGGAGGCGTTACGTGCAGAGCCCACTCCCCCTGAGTGTCCAGCTGGGCGTCTGTACATTCCGTTTGATGTCCGCGATCGTTTGATCTGTTGGGCCCATAAGTCCCCCTCCTCTGGTCATCCTGGCATCGGTCGGACGGTGCGCTGCCTTGCTGGGAAGTACTGGTGGCCCACTTTAGCTAAGGACGCGAGGGTTTATGTTTCCTCATTTTCGGTATGCGCACAGTGCAAGGCACCTAGACAATTGCCCAGAGGGTAATTACAACCCCTTCCCGTTCCACAATGACCGTGGTCACACCTATCGGTGGATTTTGTGACGGATCTTCCCCCATCGCGGGGTAACACCACGATCCTGGTCGTTGTGGATCGGTTTTCTAAGTCCTGCCGTCTCCTTCCTTTGCCCTGTCTCCCTACGGCTCTACAAACGGCAGAGGCCCTGTTCACCCACGGATTCCGGCACTACGGGGTGCCTGAGGATATCGTTTCTGATCGGGGTCCCCAATTCACGTCTAGAGTCTGGAGGGCGTTTATGGAACACCTGGGGGTCTCGGTCAGCCTTACCTCAGGTTTCCACCCCGAGAGTAACAGGCAGGTGGAAAGAGTCAACCAGGATGTGGGTAGGTTTCTGCGGTCCTATTGCCAGGACTGGCCGGGGGAGTGGGCAGTTTACATCCCCTGGGCGGAGATGGCCCAAAACTCCCTCCGCCACTCCTCTACCAACCTATCACTGTTTCAGTGTGTGCTGGGTTATCAGCCGGTCCTGGCACCATGGCATCAGAGCCAGATTGAGGCTCCTGCGGTGGATGAATGGTTTTGGCACTCAGAGGAGACATGGTATGCTGCCCATGTGTGGCTACAACGGGCCGTCAGGATGGGTAATGTAGTCTTGACTCTTGGTTGACAGTGTTGGGGATGGGTAATGTAGTCTTGATTCTTGGTTGACAGTGTTGGGAGATGGGTAATGTAGTCTTGACTCTTGGTTGACAGTGTTGGGGATGGGTAATGTAGTCTTGACTCTTGGCTGACAGTGTTGGGGATGGGTAATGTAGTCTTGACTCTTGGTTGACAGTGTTGGGGGATGGGTAATGTAGTCTTGACTCTTGGTTGACAGTGTTGGGGGACGGGTAATGTAGTCTTGACTCTTGGTTGAAAGTGTTGGGGGATGGGTAATGTAGTCTTGCCTCTTGGTTGACAGTGTTGGGGGATGGGTAATGTAGTCTTGACTCTTGGTCGACAGTGTTGGGTGATGGGTAATGTAGTCTTGACTCTTGGTTGACAGTGTTGGGTGATGGGTAATGTAGTCTTGACTCTTGGTTGACAGTGTTGGGTGATGGGTAATGTAGTCTTGACTCTTGGTTGACAGTGTTGGGGGATGGGTAATGTAGTCTTGACTCTTGGTTGACAGCGTTGGGGGACGGGTAATGTAGTCTTGACTCTTGGTTGACAGTGTTGGGGGATGGGTAATGTAGTCTTGACTCTTGGTTGACAGTGTTGGGGGATGGGTAATGTATTGATGCTCGAGTGCCAAATCAACACAAATGTGTTTCTATTTGTCTTTGTTACTTCATTTGGAGTCTTATTTTGTATATATATTTTTATATCGTTTTTAATGTTATGATAATTTATTTGTGTTGTTCTTAATGTCTGAATAAAAATAACAGTTAGTGCAGATATGGTGCTTTTTTGTTGGGGGGGTGGGTAGGGCGCTGAAGAAGCAATACCAGCTTGAACCACCACTGCCTATGTCACACCTATGGCTGCGCCCCCACAACACCCATGGCTGCGCCCCCGCCCAGTCGCAAAGTCCAAAGATTAGGGCCTAATGCATTTATTTAAATTACCTGATTTCCTTAAGGAAACTGTAACTCGGTACAGTTGTTGGGTGTTGCGTTTTATACACTGCTCAAAAAAATAAAGGGAACACTAAAATAACGCATCCTAGATCTGAATGAATGAAATATTCTTATTAAATACTTTTTTCTTTACATAGTTGAATGTGCTGACAACAAAATCACACAAATTATCAATGGAAATCAAATGTATCAACCCATGGAGGTCTGGATTTGGAGTCACACTCAAAATTAAAGTGGAAAACCACACTACAGGCTGATCCAACTTTGATGTAATGTCCTTAAAACAAGTCAAAATGTGGCTCAGTAGTGTGTGGGGCCTCCACGTGCCTGTATGACCTCCCTACAATGCCTGGGCATGCTCCTGTTGAGGTGGCGGATGGTCTCCTGAGGGATCTCCTCCCAGACCTGGACTAAAGCATCCGCCAACTCCTGGACAGTCTGTGGTGCAATGTGGCGTTGGTGGATGGAGCGAGACATGATGTCCCAGATGTGCTCAATTGGATTCAGCTCTGGGGAACGGGCGGGCCAGTCCATAGCATCAATGCCTTCCTCTCTTCTTTATTGTATTTTTACCCCTTTTTACTCCCCAATTTCATGGTGTCCAATTGTTGTAGTAGCTACTATCTTGTCTCATCGCTACAACTCCCGTACGGGCTCGGGAGAGACGAAGGTTGAAAGTCATGCGTCCTCCGATACACAACCCAACCTAGCCGCACTGCTTCTTAACACAGCGCGCATCCAACCCGGAAGCCAGCCGCACCAATGTGCCGGAGGAAACACCGTGCACCTGGCAACCTTGGTTAGCGCTATGAGACAAGGACATTCCTACCGAACAAGCCCTCCCTAATCCGGACGGTGCTAGGCCAATTGTGCGTCGCCCCATGGACCTCCCAGTCGCGGCCGGTTACGACAGAGTCTGGGCGCAAACCCAGAGTCTCTGATGGCACAGCTGGAGCTGCAGTACAGCGCCCTTAACCACTGCGCCACCCGGGAGGCAATGCCTTCCTCTTGCAGGAACTGCTGACACACTCCAGCCACATGAGGTCTAGCATTGTCTTGCATTAGGAGGAACCCAGGGCCAACCGCACCAGCATATGGTCTCATAAGGGATCTGAGGATCTCATCTCGGTACCTAATGGCAGTCAGGCTACCTCTGGCGAGCACATGGAGGGCTGTGCGGCCCCCCAAAGAAATGCCACCCCACACCATGACTGACCCACCGCCAAACCGGTTGTAGTGTCTTAACACTTAGTACTTATTTATATAATAAGAAAGACTCTGAATACAAGCAATTGAACTGGAGCTTCACATTTACTCAAACGAGTTAGTACCAGAATAACATAGAACAACACTGCGCATGACCAAGGGTGCTCCCGCCTTAAAGGGGACATCAGTAATTAACAGAACATAACATTCCTTCTCTTATACAATCAGAGTTACTTTTACCAAACCACAACTGAAACATTTCTCAGAACTTGTTGTAGTTATTTTGCATCTTTTAATTTGAACTTGAACAGTTCGTTTTTGTTTGTTTGTTTGTTTATAAGTCTAGTCTGTCTGGTGGACGGTGCCTTCGTTCTGGGTAGCGCCTCGGATTGTCTGGAGGCTCCTGAACATCCTCAGTGTGTGCTTGTTCCATTATAGCTTCTGCTATAGCAGCACCTTCATCAACACGTTCCCTTCTTTCAGCCTGGGGTCTCTTTACTGCCCCACCGTCCTCTACAGTTCCCTTGAACCTGGTAAGTTCTGGGTCCCGTTTGTGTGTGTCCATTTCCCTCCTCTTCTGTAGTCTCGCACCATCACTTCCTGTCCTGTTTGGAGATGGCGCTCCCGGCCACCGGAGAGCATCTTGGCTTGTTTGTTCAGCACTTCATTACGCCTGTTTGGCTTCATGATGTCCAGCTGTGTGTGGAGAGGCCTCCCGAACATCAGTGCGGCTGGGCTTTCATTTGTCGTGGCATGTGGGGTGTTTCGGTAGGAGGCCAGGAACTTGGCCAGTTTTGTTTGCAAAGTCCCTTTGTCTCGTTTTGCTGCATGGAGTCCTTGCTTTAGGGTTTGCACAAAGCGTTCTGCCAACCCATTGGTGGCAGGGTGGTACGGAGCTAGGGTTGAGTGTTTGATTCCATTTACTGACATGAATCTTGTAAACTCGTCACTTACAAAAGCTTGTGCGTTGTGTTAGTGTTTAAATACTGGAGAGTCGAGACCAAATCACGGGCGCTGGACAGAGTGGATTTCAGTTGTAACAAAAGGCAGTTTGAATGAGTTAAAAGATATCTTGTCCTGCAGTTTTACGTGCACGGATCTAGTTCATATAACTCGGTAAGGAGTCAGGTGAAAAAGAGACCTAGACATTGGTCACAGCAGATTTTATACATGGAATATGTAGGTGGAGTCTTGTCGTGTTGGTCTTCTGACTGGTCCCAAAGGGTTGGAGGCGGACCTGCTCTAGCCAGATCAGAAGCCCCATTGGTGCACAGCAGAGTCTTGTTCTCTGAGCTCCCGACCAGTAGAGGGGGTGAGATGTGTGTTTATACTAGGAGATGTTTGTGTCAGGGGTTCGTGAGGTAGAGGGGCAGTTTTTATGGCTGGGTGTATGTGTTCATGCGATGGAATGTCTTTGTTTCCTGGGGTCGGGAGACAACAAAGCTGAGGGGATAGTGTTAGGGGGGTAGTTTTATTGCTGGCTGTGTGAGCTAGTTCCTGTTTTAGCAGGGGTACGTAAGATGACTTGAGTCAGGCGGTTTGGCTTGGCGCTGTATAATATATGAGCCATGTATATGAATGTTTACATATACAGTGCCTTGCGAACGTATTCGGCCCCCTTGAACTTTGTGACCTTTTGCCACATTTCAGGCTTCAAACATAAAGATATAAAACTGTATTTTTTTGTGAAGAATCAACAACAAGTGGGACACCATCATGAAGTGGAACGACATTTATTGGATATTTCAAACTTTTTTAACAAATGAAAAAATGAAAAATTGGGTGTGCAAAATTATTCAGCCCCCTTAAGTTAATACTTTGTAGCGCCACCTTTTGCTGCGATTACAGCTGTAAGTTGCTTGGGGTATGTCTCTATCAGTTTTGCACATCGAGAGACAGAATTTTTTTCCCATTCCTCCTTGCAAAACAGCTCGAGCTCAGTGAGGTTGGATGGAGAGCATTTGTGAACAGCAGTTTTCAGTTCTTTCCACAGATTCTCGAGTGGATTTAGGTCTGGACTTTGACTTGGCCATTCTAACACCTGGATATGTTTATTTTTGAACCATTCCATTGTAGATGTTGCTTTATGTTTTGGATCATTGTCTTGTTGGAAGACAAATCTCCGTCCCAGTCTCAGGTCTTTTGCAGACTCCATCAGGTTTTCTTCCAGAATGGTCCTGTATTTGGCTCCTTCCAACTTCCCATCAATTTTAACCATCTTCCCTGTCCCTGCTGAAGAAAAGCAGGCCCAAACCATGATGCTGCCACCACCATGTTTGACAGTGGGGATAGAGTGTTCAGGGTGATGAGCTGTGTTGCTTTTACGCCAAACATAACGTTTTGCATTGTTGCCAAAAAGTTCAATTTTGGTTTCATCTGACCAGAGCACCTTCTTCCACATGTTTGGTGTGTCTCCCAGGTGGCTTGTGGCAAACTTTAAACGACACTTTTTATGGATATCTTTAAGAAATGGCTTTCTTCTTGCCACTCTTCCATAAAGGCCAGATTTGTGCAATATACGACTGATTGTTGTCCTATGGACAGAGTCTCCCACCTCAGCTGTAGATCTCTGCAGTTCATCCAGAGTGATCATGGGCCTCTTGGCTGCATCTCTGATCAGTCTTCTCCTTGTATGAGCTGAAAGTTTAGAGGGACGGCCAGGTCTTGGTAGATTTGCAGTGGTCCTTCCATTTCAATATTATCGCTTGCACAGTGCTCCTTGGGATGTTTAAAGCTTGGGAAATCTGTTTGTATCCAAATCCGGCATTAAACTTCTTCACAACAGTATCTCGGACCTGCCTGGTGTGTTCCTTGTTCTTCATGATGCTCTCTGCGCTTTTAACGGACCTCTGAGACTATCACAGTGCAGGTGCATTTATACGGAGACTTGATTACACACAGGTGGATTGTATTTATCATCTTTAGTCATTTAGGTCAACATTGGATCATTCAGAGATCCTCACTGAACTTCTGGAGAGAGTTTGCTGCACTGAAAGTAAAGGGGCTGAATAATTTTGCACGCCCAATTTTTCAGTTTTTGATTTGTTAAAAAAGTTTGAAATATCCAATAAATGTCGTTCCACTTCATGATTGTGTCCCACTTGTTGTTGATTCTTCACAAAAAAATACAGTTTTATATCTTTATGTTTGAAGCCTGAAATGTGGCAAAAGGTCGCAAAGTTCAAGGGGGCCGAATACTTTCGCAAAGCACTGTATATATATATGACAAATCCCCCTCTTCACATCTACTAGACGTGAAAACTATAGCAGAAAGGTGGTGGTTCCATTCGTGGGTATACATAAGGTGGTGCTTCTAACCTTGTCTGGTGTGCATGGTGGGTCTGTAGGTGTATTGCTACGTTTGGTGCGTGTGAGATTGAAGGGAGTGGTGCTAGGAATGTTATCAGGGATATGGGTTGGGGTGAGAAGGGTTGATGCTTTAGTATGTGTTTGTTGTTCTATTAACCATGTGAGAGTGCCTAAGGACACCCCAAAGATCAGTAGGAATATCACAAACAAAGGGACAGATATCCCCAGCCTCACCCAGGGAGGGAGAAATGTCCCTCTAACTGGGCGAGGTTCCTTTTTCAGGGGAGGCGGAGTTTGATGCCGCATCACCTGAGGAAGGAGGGTCTTCATTTGGAATCGAATTTAGGCTGTTCAAATCAGCTCTGACTTCAGTCAGTGTTCTGGAAGGAGTTGGGGCTAGGGTGCAATGTGTAAGGTGGTGCCAAGGTGCGCCTGATTTACCTTTGACCTGGACTGAGTGTGAAGTAACCTCCTTCACTTCGTACGGTCCAGTCCACCTGGGTTCCAGCCACTTTATCTTGTGGACTTTAACCCTCACCCAGTCACCAACCTTTACCTTCAGTGGTGGCGTGTCCCCCGGCAGCTCCCCTTCCTGGACCTTGTGAACCTGGGTAGAGAGTGCTGCAGAGAGAACCGTCAGTTTTTTCACATAATCAGACATTACAATTTGTTGTACATCAAGAGCGGGCATATGACCTCCCTCCCTTGGTGGACCAGGCATGACTCTTCCAGTCATTATCTCATGAGGAGAGAGATGGGTGCCTGCTCCTGGTGAGGCTCGCATGGCCATCAGCACCAGAGGCAGGACTTCAACCCATGTCAACTTCGTACCTGCACATACTTTAGCTATCTTAGCTTTTGCTTTAACGTTCCACCAGATTTTGGGACAGGGAGTGGTACACAGAACCAAATCTGTGTGTTATGCCAAATCTTTCTTCCACCTGTCTTAGGTGTTTATTTCTGAAATGTGAGCCATTTTCAGATCTGATTTGTCTTTAGATGCCATACCTGGGTATTAGTTTGGTTTGTAGCCACTTAACGACTGACCTAGCATCCTCCTTCGCTGTTGGTATTGCTTCTACCCATTTGGAGAACCTATCTACCATAACTAGGAGATAGCGTTTGCCTTTAGATAAATTGTCGGGGCCCATGTCGGTGTAGTCTATACTAATGTCCTGAAAACATGCATTAGGTATTGGGTATGAGCCCATTGGTGTTTGATATGGTTTCTTTGGGTTGTGGCTGCCACATATGTTGCATTTGTCACAAAATAAGTCAGTCATACCTAATCATATGAGGGTGCCACCAGATGTGCGAGACCTTTTGAAGGGTCTTTAGTTTGCCTTCGTGTGTGGGGCCATGTGCTTCTCGTAAAAGTTCTGGGCCATCAATGTAGACTGCTCCATGGGCATAGGCTGAGTCTGTATAGATATTCACAGTCTTTCCTTTTCCTCTGATGAGGGCCTGCGTCAATCCGATGATTTCAGCTAATTGAGCAGGTACTGGTTGAGGGATGATGCCTGATTGAATGGTGACATCACGAGGTGAGCTGTTTTTTCAATAGCTTTTGCTACTGCAGCAACGTATCTGGAGCATGTTGTCTGTCCTACCTCAATGTGGTCAAGTTTGGAAGAGTAGTACATCAAGACCCTTCTCTCCCCCTCTTGTTTCTGGAATAGGACGGATGAGGTGAATCCTTCCTTTTCAGAAACATCCAAATGGAACTTGTTCTTGTAGTCAGGTGCAGTCGGAGCTGCTGCCGCTGATAGATCTGTTTTCAGGAGTGCTATGGCTGTTGATGCTTCAGCCGTCCAGGCCAGGGGTGCATGGAGGTTCCTTGGTCGTAGGATGACCGGTGCTGCCACCCCCTCTGGGCCTCACACAATAGTACAACACCTGATAGGTTGGGTCAGGTGCATCATGTCTTCGTCCCAGTCTGCAGTGTAGGGGCAGCCATCAGTGTCTCAGCTTGGGGAGTCTTGTATGGGTGCAGAGTGTAGATTTGAGCTGTCAGTTGGTTGAACTTAAACTGGATGTGAGGGGTGGTAGGCCCTGTGGGTAGGCATTTTAGCCAGTACACTTCTTGGGTTTCAGACAGCGTGGGCGTCGGCTGGAGTGGCATCATCATAATTCTTGCTGGGCGATCAGGTGTTGAAGAGGGAGGGTTGGTGGATACTTCCACTCCACTTTCAGTAGTATTTGAGGGAACTTGATAGTAGAATAGGTGCATCCTGTGTCTACCAGGAACTGATGGGGGACACCCTCAACTTCACACATCATATTTGGTTCAGTGTGCTGTTGAAAATGTTGTCTCCCTTCTCCTGCCGTGGGTGGTGGGCATCTACATGGCCAGGGTATGGTGTTCCCTGCCATACTTTGGAACTGTGGTTGGTTGTAATCTTGCTGTTGCTGCTGCATGTGATTAGGAGAGGCTCCTCCTCTTCCTCTCCCTCTTCATTGTTGTTGCTGCGGGGAGAGTGGTTTCGTGCAATATCTGGCATAGTGACCGGGAATTCCGCAGTTATAACACTGGTAGTTTCCCCCTCTTGTATGGTCCTGTGTAGGGGCCCCGTTGAGGCCATTGCTGTTGCAGGATACACTGCTGTGGGGGAGGGTATTGGGGTGGTGGGGCTGCCTGCTGTTGGATCATCTGAGAGACAGTCTGTGCTACGATCTGAGTGATATCTGGCTGCTCCCCTTGGTCTTGAGTTTCTTCTGCAATCATTTGTTTGGGCGTGGTGGCTGCAGACATTTTATCTAATTCGTCTGATAATGTGTATAATGCGTTTATCTAGGTTTTAGTCAGTCCTTTGTGTGGCTTATTTCTATCTTTGTATACTCAGCCCGTCTCTGTTCGATACCTGGGATGTACTGTAGTGCTAGCTCAGAGTTCTCCCATGCTCCCCCAACCCTTGCACAGATCAGTAATGTGGCGGCAGTTACGTGTGTGCCTCTGCGGCATGTAATTTGAATTTGTTCAGCGATTTATTTAAGTATTTTCTAGAAATGATTCGGCGATTTCCTTTTGGAACAATATATTAGTGAATATATGCGGTTCTATAACAATTTTCAGAGTAATTCTAGCTCTGTAGGAAATATAGTTAGAATTTCTAGAAAACTAAGAGTTGTTCAGTGAATTATTTAAATACTTTCTGTAAATAATTCAGTAACTTCCTTTATGAACTTATATCAGTAAAATCCAGCGATTCTATAACAATTGTCACAACAATTTTAAACTTTAGGCAATACCAACAGGATTGAAAAAAGCGAAAATCAGTGTTCGAGGCCGGCGGCTGTCAATCAAAGTTGCACGGCGATACGACTACCAAGATAGCTTTGTCTATCAGCACGTGTGCATAATAGCCCAGTTACGTATCTCAAACGTTTCTCTCAATTTAATTTCCCCGGTCTCAAAATCATGGAATGTCAACTCTGGTTCATATGTTTTGTCAATACTACATTCATTCATACGAAATTCACATTGAAATTCCAACATCCATAATTGTGTCCATTACGTGCTATAACACAGCCTCTATTTAACGTCACCTCTATACACAACCCAATATATATAATTAGGACAGTTTTCTATGCAGATTTCAGATCAAATAGGGTCCCGAAGGAATTTAACACATTGGTCAATCACAATTCACACATTCCTATTAAAATAACTCAGTATAGGCCAATTATTATTTTTATTTTGTTTGTCTTTATACAAAACAAGATATCTTTAATCAATGCCTTAGGTTCTTATGTAAAAAAAAAAAATTGGCAACGATTCATACTCACGCTCAGTACTTTCTGAACAAAATTTGGTTTAGACTATAATACAATATGCAGATTTCGATTTAACAGGCTCTGCTCACCTTATATAGAGCGCTCCGATCAGATTTCCTGAGGCAAGATGAATGGCTGGACAAGTCACTCTTCCGTCTGATTTTGAGCCGTGATCAGTTTCGTCCTCTCACACTAACTTATCATAGATCATATTCAAGAATAGCCATCCTCTGCTACCAAGTTCTGTTAGTGTTTAAATACTGGAGAGTCGAGACCAAATCACGGGCGCTGGACAGAGTGGATTTCAGTTGTAACAAAAGGCAGTTTGAATGAGTTAAAAGATATCTTGTCCTGCAGTTTTACGTGCACGGATCTAGTTCATATAACTCGGTAAGGAGTCAGGTGAAAAAGAGACCTAGACATTGGTCACAGCAGATTTTATACATGGAATATGTAGGTGGAGTCTTGTCGTGTTGGTCTTCTGACTGGTCCCAAAGGGTTGGAGGCGGACCTGCTCTAGCCAGATCAGAAGCCCCATTGGTGCACAGCAGAGTCTTGTTCTCTGAGCTCCCGACCAGTAGAGGGGGTGAGATGTGTGTTTATACTAGGAGATGTTTGTGTCAGGGGTTCGTGAGGTAGAGGGGCAGTTTTTATGGCTGGGTGTATGTGTTCATGCGATGGAATGTCTTTGTTTCCTGGGGTCGGGAGACAACAAAGCTGAGGGGATAGTGTTAGGGGGGTAGTTTTATTGCTGGCTGTGTGAGCTAGTTCCTGTTTTAGCAGGGGTACGTAAGATGACTTGAGTCAGGCGGTTTGGCTTGGCGCTGTATAATATATGAGCCATGTATATGAATGTTTACATATACAGTGCCTTGCGAACGTATTCGGCCCCCTTGAACTTTGTGACCTTTTGCCACATTTCTGGCTTCAAACATAAAGATATAAAACTGTATTTTTTTGTGAAGAATCAACAACAAGTGGGACACCATCATGAAGTGGAACGACATTTATTGGATATTTCAAACTTTTTTAACAAATGAAAAAATGAAAAATTGGGTGTGCAAAATTATTCAGCCCCCTTAAGTTAATACTTTGTAGCGCCACCTTTTGCTGCGATTACAGCTGTAAGTTGCTTGGGGTATGTCTCTATCAGTTTTGCACATCGAGAGACAGAATTTTTTTCCCATTCCTCCTTGCAAAACAGCTCGAGCTCAGTGAGGTTGGATGGAGAGCATTTGTGAACAGCAGTTTTCAGTTCTTTCCACAGATTCTCGAGTGGATTTAGGTCTGGACTTTGACTTGGCCATTCTAACACCTGGATATGTTTATTTTTGAACCATTCCATTGTAGATGTTGCTTTATGTTTTGGATCATTGTCTTGTTGGAAGACAAATCTCCGTCCCAGTCTCAGGTCTTTTGCAGACTCCATCAGGTTTTCTTCCAGAATGGTCCTGTATTTGGCTCCTTCCAACTTCCCATCAATTTTAACCATCTTCCCTGTCCCTGCTGAAGAAAAGCAGGCCCAAACCATGATGCTGCCACCACCATGTTTGACAGTGGGGATAGAGTGTTCAGGGTGATGAGCTGTGTTGCTTTTACGCCAAACATAACGTTTTGCATTGTTGCCAAAAAGTTCAATTTTGGTTTCATCTGACCAGAGCACCTTCTTCCACATGTTTGGTGTGTCTCCCAGGTGGCTTGTGGCAAACTTTAAACGACACTTTTTATGGATATCTTTAAGAAATGGCTTTCTTCTTGCCACTCTTCCATAAAGGCCAGATTTGTGCAATATACGACTGATTGTTGTCCTATGGACAGAGTCTCCCACCTCAGCTGTAGATCTCTGCAGTTCATCCAGAGTGATCATGGGCCTCTTGGCTGCATCTCTGATCAGTCTTCTCCTTGTATGAGCTGAAAGTTTAGAGGGACGGCCAGGTCTTGGTAGATTTGCAGTGGTCCTTCCATTTCAATATTATCGCTTGCACAGTGCTCCTTGGGATGTTTAAAGCTTGGGAAATCTGTTTGTATCCAAATCCGGCATTAAACTTCTTCACAACAGTATCTCGGACCTGCCTGGTGTGTTCCTTGTTCTTCATGATGCTCTCTGCGCTTTTAACGGACCTCTGAGACTATCACAGTGCAGGTGCATTTATACGGAGACTTGATTACACACAGGTGGATTGTATTTATCATCTTTAGTCATTTAGGTCAACATTGGATCATTCAGAGATCCTCACTGAACTTCTGGAGAGAGTTTGCTGCACTGAAAGTAAAGGGGCTGAATAATTTTGCACGCCCAATTTTTCAGTTTTTGATTTGTTAAAAAAGTTTGAAATATCCAATAAATGTCGTTCCACTTCATGATTGTGTCCCACTTGTTGTTGATTCTTCACAAAAAAATACAGTTTTATATCTTTATGTTTGAAGCCTGAAATGTGGCAAAAGGTCGCAAAGTTCAAGGGGGCCGAATACTTTCGCAAAGCACTGTATATATATATGACAAATCCCCCTCTTCACATCTACTAGACGTGAAAACTATAGCAGAAAGGTGGTGGTTCCATTCGTGGGTATACATAAGGTGGTGCTTCTAACCTTGTCTGGTGTGCATGGTGGGTCTGTAGGTGTATTGCTACGTTTGGTGCGTGTGAGATTGAAGGGAGTGGTGCTAGGAATGTTATCAGGGATATGGGTTGGGGTGAGAAGGGTTGATGCTTTAGTATGTGTTTGTTGTTCTATTAACCATGTGAGAGTGCCTAAGGACACCCCAAAGATCAGTAGGAATATCACAAACAAAGGGACAGATATCCCCAGCCTCACCCAGGGAGGGAGAAATGTCCCTCTAACTGGGCGAGGTTCCTTTTTCAGGGGAGGCGGAGTTTGATGCCGCATCACCTGAGGAAGGAGGGTCTTCATTTGGAATCGAATTTAGGCTGTTCAAATCAGCTCTGACTTCAGTCAGTGTTCTGGAAGGAGTTGGGGCTAGGGTGCAATGTGTAAGGTGGTGCCAAGGTGCGCCTGATTTACCTTTGACCTGGACTGAGTGTGAAGTAACCTCCTTCACTTCGTACGGTCCAGTCCACCTGGGTTCCAGCCACTTTATCTTGTGGACTTTAACCCTCACCCAGTCACCAACCTTTACCTTCAGTGGTGGCGTGTCCCCCGGCAGCTCCCCTTCCTGGACCTTGTGAACCTGGGTAGAGAGTGCTGCAGAGAGAACCGTCAGTTTTTTCACATAATCAGACATTACAATTTGTTGTACATCAAGAGCGGGCATATGACCTCCCTCCCTTGGTGGACCAGGCATGACTCTTCCAGTCATTATCTCATGAGGAGAGAGATGGGTGCCTGCTCCTGGTGAGGCTCGCATGGCCATCAGCACCAGAGGCAGGACTTCAACCCATGTCAACTTCGTACCTGCACATACTTTAGCTATCTTAGCTTTTGCTTTAACGTTCCACCAGATTTTGGGACCGGGAGTGGTACACAGAACCAAATCTGTGTGTTATGCCAAATCTTTCTTCCACCTGTCTTAGGTGTTTATTTCTGAAATGTGAGCCATTTTCAGATCTGATTTGTCTTTAGATGCCATACCTGGGTATTAGTTTGGTTTGTAGCCACTTAACGACTGACCTAGCATCCTCCTTCGCTGTTGGTATTGCTTCTACCCATTTGGAGAACCTATCTACCATAACTAGGAGATAGCGTTTGCCTTTAGATAAATTGTCGGGGCCCATGTCGGTGTAGTCTATACTAATGTCCTGAAAACATGCATTAGGTATTGGGTATGAGCCCATTGGTGTTTGATATGGTTTCTTTGGGTTGTGGCTGCCACATATGTTGCATTTGTCACAAAATAAGTCAGTCATACCTAATCATATGAGGGTGCCACCAGATGTGCGAGACCTTTTGAAGGGTCTTTAGTTTGCCTTCGTGTGTGGGGCCATGTGCTTCTCGTAAAAGTTCTGGGCCATCAATGTAGACTGCTCCATGGGCATAGGCTGAGTCTGTATAGATATTCACAGTCTTTCCTTTTCCTCTGATGAGGGCCTGCGTCAATCCGATGATTTCAGCTAATTGAGCAGGTACTGGTTGAGGGATGATGCCTGATTGAATGGTGACATCACGAGGTGAGCTGTTTTTTCAATAGCTTTTGCTACTGCAGCAACGTATCTGGAGCATGTTGTCTGTCCTACCTCAATGTGGTCAAGTTTGGAAGAGTAGTACATCAAGACCCTTCTCTCCCCCTCTTGTTTCTGGAATAGGACGGATGAGGTGAATCCTTCCTTTTCAGAAACATCCAAATGGAACTTGTTCTTGTAGTCAGGTGCAGTCGGAGCTGCTGCCGCTGATAGATCTGTTTTCAGGAGTGCTATGGCTGTTGATGCTTCAGCCGTCCAGGCCAGGGGTGCATGGAGGTTCCTTGGTCGTAGGATGACCGGTGCTGCCACCCCCTCTGGGCCTCACACAATAGTACAACACCTGATAGGTTGGGTCAGGTGCATCATGTCTTCGTCCCAGTCTGCAGTGTAGGGGCAGCCATCAGTGTCTCAGCTTGGGGAGTCTTGTATGGGTGCAGAGTGTAGATTTGAGCTGTCAGTTGGTTGAACTTAAACTGGATGTGAGGGGTGGTAGGCCCTGTGGGTAGGCATTTTAGCCAGTACACTTCTTGGGTTTCAGACAGCGTGGGCGTCGGCTGGAGTGGCATCATCATAATTCTTGCTGGGCGATCAGGTGTTGAAGAGGGAGGGTTGGTGGATACTTCCACTCCACTTTCAGTAGTATTTGAGGGAACTTGATAGTAGAATAGGTGCATCCTGTGTCTACCAGGAACTGATGGGGGACACCCTCAACTTCACACATCATATTTGGTTCAGTGTGCTGTTGAAAATGTTGTCTCCCTTCTCCTGCCGTGGGTGGTGGGCATCTACATGGCCAGGGTATGGTGTTCCCTGCCATACTTTGGAACTGTGGTTGGTTGTAATCTTGCTGTTGCTGCTGCATGTGATTAGGAGAGGCTCCTCCTCTTCCTCTCCCTCTTCATTGTTGTTGCTGCGGGGAGAGTGGTTTCGTGCAATATCTGGCATAGTGACCGGGAATTCCGCAGTTATAACACTGGTAGTTTCCCCCTCTTGTATGGTCCTGTGTAGGGGCCCCGTTGAGGCCATTGCTGTTGCAGGATACACTGCTGTGGGGGAGGGTATTGGGGTGGTGGGGCTGCCTGCTGTTGGATCATCTGAGAGACAGTCTGTGCTACGATCTGAGTGATATCTGGCTGCTCCCCTTGGTCTTGAGTTTCTTCTGCAATCATTTGTTTGGGCGTGGTGGCTGCAGACATTTTATCTAATTCGTCTGATAATGTGTATAATGCGTTTATCTAGGTTTTAGTCAGTCCTTTGTGTGGCTTATTTCTATCTTTGTATACTCAGCCCGTCTCTGTTCGATACCTGGGATGTACTGTAGTGCTAGCTCAGAGTTCTCCCATGCTCCCCCAACCCTTGCACAGATCAGTAATGTGGCGGCAGTTACGTGTGTGCCTCTGCGGCATGTAATTTGAATTTGTTCAGCGATTTATTTAAGTATTTTCTAGAAATGATTCGGCGATTTCCTTTTGGAACAATATATTAGTGAATATATGCGGTTCTATAACAATTTTCAGAGTAATTCTAGCTCTGTAGGAAATATAGTTAGAATTTCTAGAAAACTAAGAGTTGTTCAGTGAATTATTTAAATACTTTCTGTAAATAATTCAGTAACTTCCTTTATGAACTTATATCAGTAAAATCCAGCGATTCTATAACAATTGTCACAACAATTTTAAACTTTAGGCAATACCAACAGGATTGAAAAAAGCGAAAATCAGTGTTCGAGGCCGGCGGCTGTCAATCAAAGTTGCACGGCGATACGACTACCAAGATAGCTTTGTCTATCAGCACGTGTGCATAATAGCCCAGTTACGTATCTCAAACGTTTCTCTCAATTTAATTTCCCCGGTCTCAAAATCATGGAATGTCAACTCTGGTTCATATGTTTTGTCAATACTACATTCATTCATACGAAATTCACATTGAAATTCCAACATCCATAATTGTGTCCATTACGTGCTATAACACAGCCTCTATTTAACGTCACCTCTATACACAACCCAATATATATAATTAGGACAGTTTTCTATGCAGATTTCAGATCAAATAGGGTCCCGAAGGAATTTAACACATTGGTCAATCACAATTCACACATTCCTATTAAAATAACTCAGTATAGGCCAATTATTATTTTTATTTTGTTTGTCTTTATACAAAACAAGATATCTTTAATCAATGCCTTAGGTTCTTATGTAAAAAAAAAAAATTGGCAACGATTCATACTCACGCTCAGTACTTTCTGAACAAAATTTGGTTTAGACTATAATACAATATGCAGATTTCGATTTAACAGGCTCTGCTCACCTTATATAGAGCGCTCCGATCAGATTTCCTGAGGCAAGATGAATGGCTGGACAAGTCACTCTTCCGTCTGATTTTGAGCCGTGATCAGTTTCGTCCTCTCACACTAACTTATCATAGATCATATTCAAGAATAGCCATCCTCTGCTACCAAGTTCTGTTAGTGTTTAAATACTGGAGAGTCGAGACCAAATCACGGGCGCTGGACAGAGTGGATTTCAGTTGTAACAAAAGGCAGTTTGAATGAGTTAAAAGATATCTTGTCCTGCAGTTTTACGTGCACGGATCTAGTTCATATAACTCGGTAAGGAGTCAGGTGAAAAAGAGACCTAGACATTGGTCACAGCAGATTTTATACATGGAATATGTAGGTGGAGTCTTGTCGTGTTGGTCTTCTGACTGGTCCCAAAGGGTTGGAGGCGGACCTGCTCTAGCCAGATCAGAAGCCCCATTGGTGCACAGCAGAGTCTTGTTCTCTGAGCTCCCGACCAGTAGAGGGGGTGAGATGTGTGTTTATACTAGGAGATGTTTGTGTCAGGGGTTCGTGAGGTAGAGGGGCAGTTTTTATGGCTGGGTGTATGTGTTCATGCGATGGAATGTCTTTGTTTCCTGGGGTCGGGAGACAACAAAGCTGAGGGGATAGTGTTAGGGGGGTAGTTTTATTGCTGGCTGTGTGAGCTAGTTCCTGTTTTAGCAAGGGTACATAAGATGACTTGAGTCAGGCGGTTTGGCTTGGCGCTGTATAATATATGAGCCATGTATATGAATGTTTACATATATATATATATATGACAGTTGTCACTTACCAGCTGCAGTGGCAAACCGAAGCGTGCAAACGTTGTTCTGAGATACTCTATCGTCTGAGCTGAGGTGGAGGAGTCAGTGCAAAACACCTCTGGGCATTTGGAATGGGCATCAACTATAACCAGAAACATGTGCTTTTCAAAGGGACCAGCGTAGTCCACATGAATTCTCTGCCATGGTTCTGTGGGCCATTCCCATGGGAGGACTGGGACAGGCGCAGGCATGTGAAGGGTTTCCAAACATCTTCTACAGTTCTTCACCATGTTTTCTATCTGTTGATCCAGACCGGGCCACCAGAAGTGGCTCCCTGCGAGCAGCTTCATTTTGACAATTCCAACATGACCTTCATGTAGTTGCTGCAAGACTAGATGTTGGCATTTCTGGGGTATCATGACTCTCATTCCCCACATCATACGGAGTCAGCTCCTTTCTGCCAGTAGCTGGCCATCCTGACATGGTGTAGGTGTACACTTTTGACAAGGTCACATCTTTCCTTGTCTCCTGTTTGATAACTGTGCTTGTGACTGGTAGGGCCTCGAGCTGAGCGGTATGGAACATGTCCACTGCATCCATCCTCCTTTGTCTTCCTCTTGTACACGACAGTCTGGATAATCCATCTGCATTTGTGTGGAGGGATGACGGCTTAAACTCAATGTCATACATATGACTGGCAAGGAACAAGGTGTATCGCTGTAACCTGGCTGCTGTCATTGCCGGAATGCCTTTCTTTGGACAGAAAATGGAAAGCAACGGCTGGTGATCTGTAACCAGTGTGAAACGCTTGCCATATAGGTATGCGTGGAATTTCTTGACGCCCCACACTAGTGCCAGTGCTTCTTTGTCGATTTGTGAGTAGTTTTTCTCTGCATCATTCAATGTTTGTGACGCAAATGCAACTGGCCTCTCTGACCCATCTTTCAGTGTGTGTGAAAGGACTGCCCCTAATCCATAAGGGGACGCATCACAAGCCAACTTCACTGGCATTTCAGGGTTGTAATGCATCAGGACCTGTTCAGATGTTATGAGCCGTTTTGCCTCCAGCCGCCATGTCCTATTCTTTTCCAGGAGCTGATTTAGAGGCTGGAGTACTGCTGAAAGGTTTGGGCAGAATCTTCTGTAGTAATTGATCAATCCCGTGATATTTTGTGGTCGTGGTGCCTGTACCTCGATTTTGTCCTGTGTTTTGTGCAATCCATCGCAGTCAATTTCATGTCCACAGAAGACAATCTTGTCTTTGAAGAACTCACACTTCTGTAAGTTTGCCTGTAGACCATACTCTTTCAGTCTTTTCAGGACCTCTTCCAGGTTAGCCAGGTGCTCTTTGTCAGTGGGTCCTGCTATGATCGTGTCATCCAGGATACACTGGGTTCCTGGGATTCCTTGCAAAATCTAGTCAATAGTTCGTTGCCAAATGGCTGGGGCTGATGCAATGCCAAAAACCGTGCGGTTATACCTGTATAGACCTTTGTGTGTGTTTATTGTCAGGTACTGTTTGGAACTCTCTTCAACCGGTAGCTGCAGGTAAGCCTGTTTCAGATCGATTTTACTGAAGTGTTTCCCACCAGCTAGTGTAGCAAAGATGTCATCCAGACGTGGTAGGGGGTATTGGTCCACATGCAACATTGAATTCACAGTTACCTTGAAGTCCCCACACATTCTAATAGACCCGTCTTTCTTCACAATAGGAACAATGGGTGTGGCCCATTCGCTTCTGTCCACTTTCGTCAGGATCCCTGTATCCTGCAAGCGATCGATTTCCGCTTCCACCTTTGGTCTCAAGGAGTATGGAACAGATCTGGCTTTGCAGAATTTTGGGGTTGCGTCATCTCTTAGTACAAGTTTTGCTGTGAAGCCGTTTACTGTTCCCATCTGATCATTGAAAACTGTGTTGTATTTCTTCCGCAAGTGTTCCAGTGTTTGGTCTGTGCCTTTCTCTTTGGACTGGAACGTGTGGAGCATTTTCAAGTCACACCAGTTCAGCTTTATTTTTGAAAGCCATTCCCTGCCAAACAATGGGGGGCTAGTTCCAGGCACCACATACAGCTGTAACTGCTGTGTTTGCCCCCCATAATGCACTCTGACCTGCATTGGGCTCAATATCTCTCCTGAGTAGGTCTTCAGCAACACATTTGTGTTCTTCAGCTTGATAGCCTTAAAGTGCACATTGTAGACGGTTGTGGAAATTATTGACACTGCAGATCCTGTGTCCAGCTCCATTTTGAGGGGTTTGCCTTCGATATCTGGTGTCACCCATATTATGCTACTGCTGGGAGAAGTCACTGTGTTTAACTCCATTGTACCAATTAAATCGTTCATCTGAATCACTGCCACTGTTCTCTGCTAGTGCATTCACAGACCCTTTAATTAATTTTCTCAGTTTTCAAGTTGTGACTGAATTTTGCTCTGCATGCTCTTTGAATGTGCCCCCTTCTACTGCATTTGTGACAAATTTCGTATTTGAAACGGCAGTCCTCTGCTCTGTGACCATCTCTGTCACACCTGTTGTATTTTTTGGCCACACGGGGGCGCTGTCGGCTGCATGAAAACTTGTGCAGGGAAATTTGTGACCGGTCAGTACTTCTTTTACTTTGCAACTCAAATGCATCTTTAGTCGCGATTTCCATAGCCACAGCAATTTCAACCGCCTTTGCAAACGTGAGCTCTGATTCTGTGAGCAAACGTTTTTGAATGTGTTCATGTTTCAGTCCACAAACAAATCTATCCCTTAATGTGTCATTTAGGTTCTCTCCAAACTGGCAATGTTCAGACAGTTTCTTCAACTCTGCTACATATGTACTAACACCCTCCCCCTCATTCTGATCTCTCTTGTGGAAACGAAAACGTTCCGCGATGAGGAGTGGTTTAGGTGATGGGTGATTTTATCAATATCAATATCTTGCAATATCTTATTTGAGGGCTTCAGAGGGTCAGATCTCTTAGCAAACTATGTTTTTGGGCCAATTAAACTCAACAACGCTGGTACTCTTTTGTTATCAGCAATGTCGTTTGCAATGAAGTACTGTTCCAGTCGTTCAATGTAAGTTGCCCAGTTTTCTTGCATGTCATCAAACACATCTATTTTCCCGATGCCGTTCTCTTTACCTCCGGCTCCACAGGTCTTTGATCTGCCGCCTCGTTCTCATCAGCTCTCCCCTCGTCTTCACTGCTTGCTAGCTGTTGTGCTACAGGGTCAAAATCTTCCTCTCTTCCTACGAGCTCCATCTGTATTCGTGATGCACACTGCAGGTAATCATCCTCGTCGCCATTGTAGTGTCTTAACACTTAGTACTTATTTATGTAATAAGAAATACTCTGAATACAAGCAATTGAACTGGAGCTTCACATTTACTCAAACTACCTGAGCCACTTGTGTGGGTTGTAGACTCCGTCTCATGCTACCACTAGAGTGAAAGCACCGCCAGCATTCAAAAGTGACCAAAACATCAGCCAGGAAGCATAGGAACTGAGAAGTGGTCTGTGGTTATCACCTGCAGAACCACTCCTTTATTGGGGGTGTCTTGCTAATTGCCTATCATTTCCACCCGTTTTCTATTCCATTTGCACAACAGCATGTGACATTTATTGTCAATCAGTGTTGCTTCCTAAGTGGACAGTTTGATTTCACAGAAGTGTGATTGACTTGGAGTTACATTGTGTTGTTTAAGTGTTCCCTTTATTTTTTTGAGCAGTGTGTATGTTTGTTCGGTATAGTTTAATGTTCTGTTCTTGGCCCGGTTTCCCGATAAGCAATGGAACTGAGTGTTTTAATGATGCATCTTTCCTACAACGGCGTAACATGTAACATGCGTTTCCCAAAGCACCACGCAGAGAGAACGTTCACGACGTGTCTACTGATAGGATCGAAAGAAAAGGGAGCGCTACTCTATGATAATCGCTCTTCATTCAAATCTTACTTTAACATAATTATTTATTATTTATACCGATGACGGATGAACTCTTAGAGATTACCACATACGGCTGCAAATAGAGGCGGTTTATTGTAATACTTGTGCATACTCAATAAAATGCACTGAATCACAGATTTGACACATTGGGCACGTTAGGCTACCTATCATTAAATATATTGAGACAAATTACAGACAGTAGCCTTCAAGTAACAAAATATAATTCAATTGATTGAACATTAAAATGTAGTTCAATAGGATTAAAATGGGCCTATTTGGGCTTGTTTGTATAAATTGCAAAGGCATTGGAAACTTTGTATTTGTAGTCAACTTTGTTCAGATGTCATCGGCGGTGACAGACGAAAAACCCATGTGATTCTAGGTTCATATTTATCGGAAATCTGTGAATAAAAAAAAACATGTAACGTCGCATTTAGCTGTTCTCCGAGTGGTCTGAGGTAGGTTATTAGATTACGAGCGTTTTCCGGTGCAATGTTAATAACAATGGCTTTGTGAAACCGCCCGGGATATTGTACGATGCTCCTACGAAGGTTCTAACGTCCACAGCACTATAGGCTAGAGTAAAATAGACTATTTGTTCTGTGACTGAATAACATTGATGAAGGATAACGACTCCGATTTCTATGCTGTTGTAAAACAGGTTACATTGTAGATGTGAATAAAAGAGGATTAGACCTGATTGGAGGTTGCTCTGACGGGTTGGTTGAATAAAAAGGTCTGTTAGTCTGGTTTCGCAAGGCTACTTGGAACAGGCCAGTGCCAGTTATCACGTTGTAGTTGTGGATGGCCATTTACAGTACTGTAACATACCAGTAGGTGTCAGTAAAGTAGCAATCAACACTAGTATTGTCCACCAGCCAGCTCTCTAGCAATTTGCCAGGGGATGAGGTTGAATGAACACAAATCTAAGTTATCGTAGACAGACCGACCGACCATACAATACATGTTATCTGGATCAGTCCTATTGCCATTCACAAGAATTCAAGTAAATATTCTACATTTGATTGTCTCTTTAATCCTCAGAAATAATCTTCTCACAATAATGATGTTAATTTAGTAGCGTTCCTTCACAAATTATCGAAAGCTTTTAACTTCAAAAACAGGAGAGACAAACTAGCTCATGGGAAAAAAAGAGAAATCACTCATAATAGCACATTGGAGAAATTAATAGACATTACAGAGATACATAATCATAATAAACACATCCTACGTATAGCTATTCATATTAGTCAGGACTTTTAACATAATAAAGTAGCACTATTTCAAACATATTTTAAATGTTGACTTCCATTAGAATGAATGATGGAACCCTTTGGTCTTTAAAGCAAAAAAGCTCAAGCCAGAGACAGGTCCCTGGGCGTGGTAACCGGTAAGCCCGTACTGTGACCAATGGCGGGATTACATTTAAAAACATATTGTTTTAGAGCATGATTATCTTCCCTTGTGTGGTGTAGCTGCATATTTAGAAAACAAGGAAAGGAGAAAGCCCATGATTGGAGGAACCGTAGGAGGAACATGATTGGTGGATTTAGCTTGACCAGTATCCAATCATTATTCAGAATATATCCATTATTACAGAAGTCATACTATACTTTCACACTATTAAATGAATGAATGACAAAAGTCTAACAAAATACACACAAGGTAACATTAGAAAACATGCTTTTAGTACCAAATATACCAGCCTCAATCCCCGGCTAAAAATGATTGTCGAAATGATTGCATAGATAATTCTCAAAGGCTGTAAATCCAAATCAAACTGTCACGTTGACGCTAGTTCGCCGTGACTGCTAGGACAGGAGATATATACCTGCTGGCCACTGTCTGTTCTGTAGCTCAGGTGGGCCGGCTGTGGCTTACATCAACTAGAAGACATGCTGTACATGCAACTGGTTGGAATCTGGTTGGAATGACACTGTGTCAGCTGGCTTTGCCCTCTGTGTCACTGTCATTTCAATCAGTTTTGCTAGTTGGGAAAGGCAGAGGTCAATTCCTCAGGTCCTCATGAATGTCTTTACTTCTTGTTGCGGTAGCAGGCGGCCATTTTTACTTTTTGTTGCGGTAGTAGGCGGCCATCTTTACTTCTTGTTGCGGTAGTAGGCGGCCATCTTTACTTCTTGTTGCGGTAGTAGGCGGCCATCTTTACTTCTTGTTGCGGTAGTAGGTGGCCATCTTTACTTCTTGTTGCGGTAGTAGGCGGCCATCTTTACTTCTTGTTGCGGTAGTAGGCGGCCATCTTTACTTCTTGTTGCGGTAGTAGGCGGCCATCTTTACTTCTTGTTGCGGTAGTAGGCGGCCATCTTTACTTCTTGTTGCGGTAGCAGGCGGCCATTTTTACTTCTTGTTGCGGTAGCAGGCGGCCATTTTTACTTCTTGTTGCGGTAGTAGGCGGCCATTTTTACTTCTTGTTGCGGTAGCAGGCGGCCATTTTTACTTCTTGTTGCGGTAGCAGGCGGCCATTTTTACTTCTTGTTGCGGTAGTAGGCGGCCATTTTTACTTCTTGTTGCGGTAGTAAGCGGCCATTTTTACTTTTTGTTGCGGTAGTAGGCGGCCATTTTTACTTTTTGTTGCGGTAGTAGGTGGCCATCTTTACTTCTTGTTGCGGTAGTAGGCCACCACCACCATCCTCGCATTGCTCAAACTGATCCCCTTGGTTGAAGCGTCAGTTGACTTCTTGTTGCGGTAGTAGGCGGCCATCTTTACTTCTTGCTGCGGTAGTGTGCGGCCACCACCAAGTAGCTGTCTGGGGTGAGGTCCTTGGTGTTGGGGGACTTGGGGGACATGGGAAAGGTCTTCCCCTCCACTCTGGAGATCTGGAGCATCCGACATGGGTCGTGTTTCAGCAGGTAGCTCTCAAAAGTCTCCCAGCCTCCTCCCACACGCACCATCACATGCTTGTTGTGTAACATCTAGGACAAGAAGAAGAAGATTACTTTATTGTCCAGTCAGTGTTCACAAATGTTAAAATAAAAAAATCTGGAAAAATCTTAAACTGACAACGATATTATTTCACGGTGTAGTACAAGGGTATTCAAATCCCAGCCTGGAGGTTCAGAGTACTGCTGGTGTTCTGTTCTACCTGATCATTCATTGCACTGACCTGATATCCCAGGATTAAACACAGACCTTGATTAGAGGGGAAGAATGAAAATCACAATGGAAATGGTCTTTGAGGTCCAGATTTAGTGTAGTAGATGGACGTCTCTAGTAACTCACAGCTAGTACAATGGCTTTGTTTGATTCCTTTTCATGAATAAATGACTCCAAAATTAAAAATTAGACTCACTCGAAAACTAAACTACTGTAAACACTACTCCTGCTGCTACCGTCTGTAAGGTGGTACTACTGTAAACACATCTCCTGCTGCTACCGTCTGTAAGGTTTACTACTGTAAACACTTCTCCTGCTGCTACCTGCTACTGTCTAAGGTGGTACTACTGTAAACACTACTCCTGCTGCTACCTGCTACTGTCTGTAAGGTGGTACTACTGTAAACACTACTCCTGCTGCTACCTGCTACTGTCTGTGACATGGTACTACTGTAAACACTTCTCCTGCCTGCTACCATCTGTAAAGTGGTACTACTGTAAACACTACTCCTGCTGCTACCTGCTACTGTCTGTGACATGGTACTACTGTAAACACCACTCCTGTCTGCTACCGTCTGTAACATGGTACTACTGTAAACACTACTCCTGCCTGCTACCGTCTGTAAGGTGGTACTACTGTAAACACTACTCCTGCTGCTACCTGCTACTGTCTGTAACGTGGTACTACTGTAAACACTACTCCTGCTGCTACCTGCTACTGCCTGTAAGGCGGTACTACTGTAAACACTAGTCCTGCTGCTGCCTGTAAGGTGGTACTACTGTAAACACTACTCCTGCTGCTACTGTCTGTAAGGTGGTGCTACTGTAAACACTACTCCTGCTGCTACCTGCTACTGTCTGTAATGTGGTACTACTGTAAACACTACTCCTGCTGCTACCTGCTACTGCCTGTAAGGTGGTACTACTGTAAACACTAGTCCTGCTGCTGCCTGTAAGGTGGTACTACTGTAAACACTACTCCTGCTGCTACTGTCTGTAAAGTGGTACTACTGTAAACACTACTCCTGCTGCTACCTGCTACTGTCTGTAACATGGTACTACTGTAAACACCACTCCTGTCTGCTACCGTCTGTAACATGGTACTACTGTAAACACTAGTCCTGCTGCTACCTGCTACCGTCTGTAACATGGTACTACTGTAAACACTACTCCTGCCTCCTACCTGCCACTATCTGTAACGTGGTACTACTGTAAACACTACTCCTGCTGCTACCTGCCACTGTCTGTAACATGGTACTACTGTAAACACTACTCCTGCTGCTTTCATCTGTAACATGGTACTACTGTAAACACTACTCCTGCTGCTACCATCTAACGTGGTACTACTGTAAACTCTACTCCTGCCTGCTACCGTCTGTAAGGTGGTACTACTGTAAACACTACTCCTGCTGCTACCTGCTACTGTCTGTGACATGGTACTACTGTAAACACTTCTCCTGCCTGCTACCGTCTGTAAGGTGGTACTACTGTAAACACTACTCCTGCTGCTACCTGCTACTGTCTGTAACGTGGTACTACTGTAAACACTACTCCTGCTTCTACCTGCTACTGCCTGTAAGGTGGTACTACTGTAAACAATAGTCCTACTGCTGCCTGTAAGGTGGTACTACTGTAAACACTACTCCTGCTGCTACTGTCTGTAAGGTGGTACTACTGTAAGCACTACTCCTGCTGCTACCGTCTAACGTGGTACTACTGTAAACACTAGTCCTGCTGCTATCTGCTACTGTCTGTAATGTGGTACTACTGTAAACACTACTCCTGCCTGCTACCTGCTACTGTCTGTAAGGTGGTACTACTGTAAACACTAATCCTGCTGCTTTCGTCTGTAACATGGTACTACTGTAAACACTACTCCTGCTGCTACCTGCTACCGTCTGTTACATGGTACTACTGTAAACACTACTCCTGCTGCTACCGTCTAACGTGGTACTACTGTAAACTCTACTCCTGCCTGCTACCGTCTGTAAGGTGGTACTACTGTAAACACTACTCCTGCTGCTACCTGCTACTGTCTGTGACATGGTACTACTGTAAACACTTCTCCTGCCTGCTACCGTCTGTAAGGTGGTACTACTGTAAACACTACTCCTGCTGCTACCTGCTACTGTCTGTAACGTGGTACTACTGTAAACACTACTCCTGCTGCTACCTGCTACTGCCTGTAAGGCGGTACTACTGTAAACACTAGTCCTGCTGCTGCCTGTAAGGTGGTACTACTGTAAACACTACTCCTGCTGCTACCTGCTACTGTCTGTGACATGGTACTACTGTAAACACTTCTCCTGCCTGCTACCGTCTGTAAGGTGGTACTACTGTAAACACTACTCCTGCTGCTACCTGCTACTGTCTGTAACGTGGTACTACTGTAAACACTACTCCTGCTTCTACCTGCTACTGCCTGTAAGGTGGTACTACTGTAAACAATAGTCCTACTGCTGCCTGTAAGGTGGTACTACTGTAAACACTACTCCTGCTGCTACTGTCTGTAAGGTGGTACTACTGTAAGCACTACTCCTGCTGCTACCGTCTAACGTGGTACTACTGTAAACACTAGTCCTGCTGCTATCTGCTACTGTCTGTAATGTGGTACTACTGTAAACACTACTCCTGCCTGCTACCTGCTACTGTCTGTAAGGTGGTACTACTGTAAACACTAATCCTGCTGCTACCGTCTAAGGTGGTACTACTGTAAACACTAATCGTGCTGCTACTGTCTAAGGTGGTACTACTGTAAACACTAATCCTGCTGCTACCGCTGTAACATGGTACTACTGTAAACACTAGTCCTACTGCTACCGTCTAACGTGGTACTACTGTAAACACTAATCTTGATGCTACCGTCTGTAACATGGTACTACTGTAAACACTAGTCCTGCTGCTACCGTCTAACGTGGTACTACTGTAAACACTAATCCTGCTGCTACTGTCTAAGGTGGTACTACTGTAAACACTAATCATGCCTGCTACCTGCTACCGTCTAACATGGTACTCCTGTACGTTTTCCTGTGTTGGTTACCATGGCAACATTTACACCAGACAAATAAATAGCGGGACAGAGAAATAATAAAAGGCGCTATTTCCATATCCACAATGCCTTGTGATTCCATTAAACTACCTAGCTATCCTGCCGCTATCAATCCTGCTAATTACATGATAAACAAAAGGAGATAGCATTTACAGTAGAAGGTCTTCAGAGCCCAAGCTTTCAATCCAAGCAGTAACGAGTGACTGCAGAAAGCCCCGTTTGACAGTGACAGGAAGTACCAGTTAACCCATGAAGTGTACGTGCATGGAGCGTGCTGCTGACTGTTGACATTAAATGGCCAAATACAAACAGAACGTACATTAAATATTGCTACTGAATTCCAAGTCGACACTCAATCAAGCCTGAATGGCTAGTAGCAAGTTAGATTGTGTGGCCCATAGAATTACATATATAATTTAATAAGATATCTGTGGTATGGCCTGTCCTCTTCTATACACTATAGACAACACTCTCTTTCTCTCTCTCTCCTCCAGCAGCATAACACACATTTATAAGCCTCTTTAACAGAATCAATCAACAGGCCATTGGCAGGGCACTCGTCCATGAATGTGTGCCCCCTCAGGCATTGTGATGGACTTTTGGCACAGGGGCCTTTTCAATCATGTCTCTATGGTGCTGGGAGACAGGGGGACCCAGCTAGGCCTGTATCCAGGAGAGAGCAAGGAGTCTGGGGGTGAACAAGTGTCCTGGTGGTCTGTTAGCAAAGCATTTTATTGGAGAAGAGAGACGGTGGAAAAAGATAGTTTTTTTTTTTTTTTTACTTCACTACATTCCTAAATATAATAATGTACAGTGCCTTGGGAAAGTATTCAGACCCCTTGACCTTTCCCAAATGTTGTTACGTTACAGCCTTATTCTAAAATGGATTAAATACAAAAAATGCCCCCAGCAATCTACACACAATACCCCATAATGACATCACAATACCCCATAATGACATCACAATACCCCATAATGACAATGTGAAAACAAGTTGTTTTTTGCAAATGTATTAAAATAAAAAAACAGAAACACATTTACATAAGTATTCAGACCCTTCGCTATGAGACTTGAAATTGAGCTGCATCCTGTTTCCATTGATCGTCCTTGAGATGTCTCTACAACTTGATCCACCTGTGGTCAATTGGACCAGATTTGGAAAGGCGCACACCTGTCTATATAAGGTCCCACAGCTAACAGTGTATGTCACAGCAAAAACCATGAGGCCGAAGGCAGGATTGTGTCAAAGGCACAGATCTGGGGAAGGGTACCAAAACATTTCTGCAGCATTGAAGGTCCCCAAGAACACAGTGGCCTCCCTCATTCTTAAATGGAAGAAGTTTGGAACCACCAAGACTCTTCCTAGAGCTGAACAATCGGGGGAGAAGGCCTTGGTCAAGGAGGTGACCAAGAACCTGATGGTCACTCTGACAGAGCTCTAGTTCCTCTGTGGAAATGGGAGAACCTTCCAGAAGCACAACAGACTCTGCAGCACTCCACCAATCAGGCACTTATGGTAGAGTGGCCAGACGGAAGCCACTCCTCAGTAAAAGGCACGACAGCCTGCTTGGAGTTTGCCAAAAGGCACCTAAAGACTCTCAGACCATGGAGAAACAAGGTTCTCTGGAGAGACCTGAAAATAACTGTGCAGCAACACTCCCCATGCAACCTGACAGAGCCTGAGAGGATCTGCAGAGAAGAATGGGAGAAACTCCACAAATACAGGTGTGCCAAGCTTGTAGTGTCATACCCAAGAAGACTCGAAGGCTGTAATCACTGCCAAAGGTGCTTCAACAAAGTACTGAGTAAATGATCTGAATACTTATGTAAATGTGATATTTCAGTTGTTTTTGTGGGGATAAATGAGCAAAAATGTCTAAACCTGCTTTTGCTTTGTCATTATGGGCTATTGTGTGTAGATTGATGAGGGGAAAAACGATGTAATCCGTTTTAGACTAAGGCTGTAACGTAACAAAATGTGGAAAAAGTCAAGGGGTACTGAATACTTTCCGAATGCACAGTACTTTTTTACTCCATTCACTTCCCCCAATACATTATTTTATTTATTTATATAATAATTGTGCTGTCTGGTTTGCTTAATATAAGTAATTTGAAATGATTTATACTTTTACTTTTGATACTTAAAGGTGTACTATGCAGAAATCACACCACCATTTCCTGGTTGCTAAAATTCTATTAGTTTGCCTAATTTCAGTTTGTGACAAAACAAGGAAGCATATTGTAGACAATCCAAACCGCTTTGAAATATATTTTCCATAAACAAAAATATTAATATTGTATTTTCAACTGTTTGAAGTACAAAACTGAAAGTAAAATACACAGAAACTAAACTTAAGAATGAGACGCATAGAAATAGCACACATGGAACATATCTACCACTTCTTAGACTTTCTTTCAATTGTGAATGACAGATCTATAACTCACATTTCTATGTGAATTTGGTGGGTCGCCCAAAAAAAGTGACATATTGTAGCTTTAAATATATTTTAGCAATTACATTTACCTGTGATACTTAATAAGTAATATTCTAACTTTCATTTATATTTAAAACTGAATACTTTAGACATTTACTCAAGTAGTATTTTACTGGGTGACACCTTGACGTGAGTCATTTTCTATCTTTACTTTTACTCAAGTATGACAATTGGGTACTTTTACCACCACCATTGCTAGCTGAGAACCAGAGTGAGATGGAACATATTTTCTTAAGGATATCTACTTGACAGCAGAGGGCACTATGGGAACAAACGGTTTATTTTAGACCCTGAACACTGGCCCATGTCCATTAAAACCAGGCTAACATACAACCTTTCTCTTATTCTGCATTTGTGATCCTCAAAGAGCTATCCATCCAGAAACTGTGATACTGTGTGCTACCAGCAGGGGTCCTTCTAGAGCGTATTGTCAGCCCTTGTTGACCTACAGTCCAGATCCTCCTTCAACAGCATTTTTAGACATGTGAATCCTGGTTGTGAATCCCAGATTCCAAGAGCACCAATGATACTTCACCAATCTGTATTTGTAAATAGACTTCATTCTTGCAAGGCAATTTTTTGTTGTTGCAAGGTCTGTTTGAGTTAGGGGCGGTAGGTAGCTTAGTGGTTAGAGTGTTGGGCCAGTAACTGAAAGGTTGCTGGTTTGAATCCCTGAGCTGACAAGGTAAAATATCTCTCATTCTGCCCCTGAACAAGGCAGTTTAACCCCACTGTTCCTAGGCTGTTATTGTAAATCAGAATGTATTCTTAACTGACTTGTCTAGTTAAATAAATAGAAAGTTACAGTATTTATTTACATAAGAACATTTATATTTTATGTAAACGAGGAAACAATTAAGAATAAATACAAATCATGGTGATTTGGCAAGAATAACGGCATAAACATTATCGTAGAGTATCTCTTTGTGTTTTAGAAAAAGGGCTATTCTAACCCCAACCCTAACCCTTATAACCCTAACCCTTCTAACCCTAACCTAACCCTAATGTATTATTTTTCAAGCCTGTTGATCCTGAGGGCTCTCTTTTTTCCACCAAACCCCATCAACCCTGGCTGGCCCATAGAGGTAAGAAAGGAGTCTAGATGGATATAAACTTCTTTTTTTTAAAGCATGGATAATACAAAGAGGAGTTCTCTTTCCATCTCTATGGTGCCACAGGAGACACACAGACATAGTTGGAATACCATCACCAGTAAATGAAGCCTCAACGCAGCAGAGGAGTTGCTACCAGCAGAGACAATGGACGTCTGTCATCCACACAGTCAGGCAGTCCAAATAACAACACACTGCTGTGTGTGTGTGTGTGTGTGTGTGTGTGTGTGTGTGTGTGTGTGTGTGTGTGTGTGTGTGACTCAGTTCACATTGAGATGAGAAACATTATTGTTGTTGAACTGAAAACCTCATAACTCCAACCTGGATTAAAAAATGTAAAGAAAATCCTGCCAAAAGTGAAAGGTCAATTAACAACAAATTCCTGGAAAACGTGGGTCAGCCAAAATCCAGACTCATAAAATTCAGACTCATCAAATCTCAGAACAAGGAGGAAAGAGTGGGTTCGTTATGAGGACAGAATTGGCTGTCATTCAACAGCCATCTATAGTCATCAATGGTCTATGGTCCCTGAGGACACTGAGGAGCAATGGACCTAAGTAGGAAAGAAAGTATTTCTGTAGCCGAGCATACAATCCGTATTCATATCTGCCATGTCAATATAATATTCACAGCAATATGAAACGCCACAACCCCAGTATAAATCACTTACAGTACAAGCCAGCCATGTGCAAAATTATTTACACCAGATTTCAACACTTCAGATTTGACCCCACCGAACCCAAAACATTTGGTCAAAGATATTTTGGCAGGCACAGTCCAAGCCCAATTTAAAGTCCAGCTGCTGTTAACTATGTGGCTGAGTCGTATGCAACTAGAAATTCATGTTACAAAAAAAAAAAAACATAGCATTTGTGCCAGAGAAAGTGAGTAAAAGATGAGGGGGTTGGCACACACCCGGATGAAGAGCATCTTCTCCCCGACGCGATAGCGGCCCTGAGCCTGTCTCTCCACACAGAATTTATTGGGACACTTGCAGGGAGGCTCCTCAAAGATATGCTTCACCTGAGACGCACACATGCACAAACAAACATCATTAGATTAGTAGGGAGGTCAATCCAACAACCCTCCCAAAATTCCTGATAATATTTATAAATTCCTGGTAACCCTCATAAATTCCTGGTAATCCTCATTCCTGGTAATCCTCATAAATTCCTGGTAATCCTCATAAATTCCTGGTAATCCTCATCAATTCCTGGTAATCCTCATAAATTCCTGGTAATCCTCATAAATTCCTGGTAATGCTCATAAATTCCTGGTAATGCTCATAAATTCCTGGTAATCCTCATCAATTCCTGGTAATCCTCATAAATTCCTGGTAATCCTCATAAATTCCTGGTAATGCTCATAAATTCCTGGTAATGCTCATAAATTCCTGGTAATCCTCATAAATTCCTGGTAATCCTCATAAATTGAAAAGTTCAACGTAATTTCATGTACAGTGCCTTGCGAAGGTTTTCTATATATAAAGATCCTCACTGAACTTCTGGAGAGAGCTTGCTGCACTGAAAGTAAAGGGGCTGAATAATTTTGCACCCCCAATTTTCAGTTTCAGTTCAATTCAGTTTTTGATTTGTTAAAAAAGTTTGAAATATCCAATAAATGTCGTTCCACTTCATGATTGTGTCCCACTTGTTGTTGATTCTTCACAAAAAAATACAGTTTTATATCTTTATGTTTGAAGCCTGAAATGTGGCAAAAGGTCGCAAAGTTCAAGGGGGCCGAATACTTTCGCAAGGCACTGTAATTGTGTTGACCTTGTGTACCCTACTCACAGCCTCATCCAGCAGCTTCCCTGTGCTCTTCTTGCTAGATGACAAGCACTTGGTTGGAGAGGGGAATGGAGAGGTTGGAGAGGGGGATGGGGGGTTTGGAGAAGGGGAGGGAGAGAGGGATGGGGAGGGAGAGACAGGTGAGGGTAGAGATACTTTCTCCTCCTGTTCTATCTCCTTCTCCAGCTTGATAAGCCCCGGAGGCTCCACATTGTACCTAAAGATAATAGGACAACAGTTTACATTAAGGTATACATTATAGTGGCCTGGGGTCAAATACATTATAGTGGCCTGGGGTCAAATACATTATAGTGGCCTGGGGTCAAATACATTATAGTGGCCTGGGGTCAAATACATTATAGTGGCCTGGGTTCAAATACATTATAGTGGCCTAGGGTCAAATATATTATAGTGGCCTGGGGTCAAATACATTATAGTGGCCTGGGGTCAAATACATTATAGTGGCCTGGGGTCAAATACATTATAGTGGCCTGGGGTCAAATACATTATAGTGGCCTAGGCTCAAATACACTATAGTGGCTTAGGCTCAAATACATTATAGTGGCCTGGGGTCAAATACATTAGTGGTCTAGGCTCAAATACATTATAGTGGCCTGGGGCCAAATACATTAGTGGTCTAGGCCCAAATACATTATAGTGGCCTGGGGCCAAATACATTATAGTGGTCTAGTGTGGTCTGGGGTCATATACATTATAGTGGTCTAGTGTGGTTTGGGGTTAAATACATTATAGTGGTCTAGTGTGGTCTGGGGTCAAATACATTAGTGGCCTAGGCTCAAATACATTATAGTGGTCTAGTGTGGTCTGGGGTCAAATACATTATAGTGGCCTGGGGTCCAATACATTATAGTGGCCTGGGGTCCAATACATTATAGTGGCCTGGGGTCAAATACATTATAGTGGTCTGGGGTCAAATACATTATAGTGGTCTGGGGTCAAATACATTATAGTGGCCTGGGGTCAAATACATTATAGTGGCCTGGGGTCAAATACATTATAGTGGCCTAGGCTCAAATACACTATAGTGGCTTAGGCTCAAATACATTATAGTGGCCTAGGGTCAAATACATTAGTGGTCTAGGCTCAAATACATTATAGTGGCCTGGGGCCAAATACATTAGTGGTCTAGGCTCAAATACATTATAGTGGCCTGGGGCCAAATACATTATAGTGGTCTAGTGTGGTCTGGGGTCATATACATTATAGTGGTCTAGTGTGGTTTGGGGTTAAATACATTATAGTGGTCTAGTGTGGTCTGGGGTCAAATACATTAGTGGCCTAGGCTCAAATACATTATAGTGGTCTAGTGTGGTCTGGGGTCAAATACATTATAGTGGCCTGGGGTCCAATACATTATAGTGGCCTGGGGTCCAATACATTATAGTGGCCTGGGGTCCAATACATTATAGTGGCCTGGGGTCCAATACATTATAGTGGCCTGGGGTCAAATACATTATAGTGGTTTGGGGTCAAATACATTATAGTGGTCTGGGGTCAAATACATTATAGTGGTCTGGGGTCAAATACATTATAGTGGTCTGGGGTCAAATACATTATAGTGGCTTAGGCTCAAATACATTATAGTGGTCTAGTGTGGTCTGGGGTCAAATACATTATAGTGGCCTGGGGTCCAATACATTATAGTGGCCTGGGGTCCAATACATTATAGTGGCCTGGGGTCCAATACATTATAGTGGCCTGGGGTCCAATACATTATAGTGGCCTGGGGTCAAATACATTATAGTGGTTTGGGGTCAAATACATTATAGTGGTCTGGGGTCAAATACATTATAGTGACCTGGGGTCAAATACATTATAGTGGTCTGGGGTCAAATACATTATAGTGGTCTGGGGTCAAATACATTATAGTGGTCTGGGGTCAAATACATTATAGTGACCTGGGGTCAAATACATTATAGTGGTCTGGGGTCAAATACATTATAGTGGCCTAGGCTCAAATACATTATAGTGGCTTAGGCTCAAATACATTATAGTGGCCTAGGCTCAAATACATTATAGTGGCCTAGGCTCAAATACATTATAGTGGCCTGGGGTCAAATACATTAGTGGTCTAGGTTCAAATACATTATAGTGGCCTGGGGCCAAATATATTATAGTGGTCTAGTGTGGTCTGGGGTCATATACATTATAGTGGTCTAGTGTGGTCTGGGGTTAAAAACATTATAGTGGTCTAGTGTGGTCTGGGGTTAAAAACATTATAGTGGTCTAGTGTGGTCTGGGGTCAAATACATTATAGTGGCCTAGGCTCAAATACATTATAGTGGTCTAGTGTGGTCTGGGGTCAAATACATTATAGTGGCCTGGGGCCAAATACATTATAGTGGTCTAGTGTGTTCTGGAGTCAAATACATTATAGTGGTCTAGTGTGTTCTGGAGTCAAATACATTATAGTGGCCTGGGGCCAAATACATTATAGTGGTCTAGGGTGTTCTGGAGTCAAATACAGTACAGTGGTCTAGGGTGAAATACATTATAATGCCCTGGGGTCAAATACATTATAGATGACGCTGGGCCAATTGTGCGCCGACATGTGGGACTCCCAATCACGGCTGGTTGTGATACAGCCTGGAATCAAACCAGGGTCTGTAGTGATGCCTCTAGCACTGAGATGCAGTGCCTTAGACCGCTCCACCACTCGGGAGCTAGGCTGGTCTGAGGATCAAATACATTACAGTGATCTAGGGTGGTTTGGGGTCAAATACATTATAGTGGTCTGGGGTCCAATACATTATAGTGGCCTGGGGTCAAATACATTATAGTGGCCTGGGGTCAAATACATTATAGTGGCCTGGCTTCAAATACATTATAATGGTCTGGGGTCAAATACATTATAGTGGCCTGGCTTCAAATACATTATAATGGTCTGGGGTCCAATACATTATAGTGGCCTGGGGTCAAATACATTATAATGGTCTGGGGTCCAATACATTATAGTGGCCTGGGGTCAAATACATTATAATGGTCTGGGGTCCAATACATTATAGTGGCCTGGGGTCAAATACATTATAGTGGCCTGGGGTCAAATACATTATAGTGGTCTGGGGTCAAATACATTATAGTGGTCTGGGGTCAAATACATTATAGTGGTCTGGGGTCAAATACATTATAGTGGTCTGGGGTCAAATACATTATAGTGGTCTGGGGTCAAATACATTATAGTGGTCTGGGGTCAAATACATTATAGTGGTCTGGGGTCAAATACATTATAGTGGCCTGGCTTCAAATACATTATAGTGGTCTGGGGTCAAATACATTATAGTGGCCTGGCTTCAAATACATTATAGTGGTCTGGGGTCAAATACATTATAGTGGCCTGGCTTCAAATACATTATAGTGGTCTGGGGTCAAATACATTATAGTGGCCTGGCTTCAAATACATTATAATGGTCTGGGGTCAAATCATGTATCCCACTGCAGCATGGGGTTGAATCTGGCCCACTGCTATTTCAGCACAGTCTCTCCTCTTTCTCTCTCTCTATATATAAACTACCAGTAATGTATTGGGTAAATCATTCAATGTTTCGGTATCCCTGTGCCTTCTTCTGTACAATAAACTACAAATATGTTAGGAGAGAGACTACCCCACTCCTTTTGAATGTTTTCTTTGGAAAAATCATTTCTAAAGAGAATATAATCAAAGGATAATTAAACTTCTACTTGTAATATATAATGACATATAATAACATACAAATTCAATTAAAATTGAAAGCTTTTTTAAGTGAATCATTTAAATCAAGGCGAAGAGGGGAAGATCCCTTACGGGAAAGAGGGGAAGATCCCTTACGGGAAAGAGGGGAAGATCCCTTACGGGAAAGAGGGGAAGATCCCTTACGGGAAAGAGGGGAAAAAGGAGGGGAAGATCCCTTACGGGAAAGAGGAGGGGAAGATCCCTTACGGGAAAGAGGGGAAGATCCCTTACGGGAAAGAGGGGAAGATCCCTTACGGGAAAGAGGGGAAAATCCCTTACGGGAAAGAGGGGAAGATCCCTTACGGGAAAGAGGGGAAGATCCCTTACGGGAAAGAGGGGAAAATCCCTTACGGGAAAGAGGGGAAAAAGGAGGGGAAGATCCCTTACGGGAAAGAGGAGGGGAAGATCCCTTACGGGAAAGAGGGGAAGATCCCTTACGGGAAAGAAGGGGAAAAGGAGGGGAAGATCCCTTACGGGAAAGAGGGGAAGATCCCTTACGGGAAAGAGGGGAAGATCCCTTACGGGAAAGAGGGGAAAAAGGAGGGGAAGATCCCTTATGGGAAAGAGGGGAAAAAGGAGGGGAAGATCCCTTACGGGAAAGAGGGGAAGATCCCTTACGGGAAAGAGGGGAAAAAGGAGGGGAAGATCCCTTACGGGAAAGAGGGGAAGATCCCTTACGGGAAAGAGGGGAAAAAGGAGGGGAAGATCCCTTACGGGAAAGAGGGGGAAAAGGAGGGGAAGATCCCTTACGGGAAAGAGGGGGAGATCCCTTACGGGAAAGAGAGATCCCTTACCGAGACGCTATCCTTCCCAGCTGTAGGAGACAGAGGCATACTTCCCGAGGCTGTTTGTGAAGAACTAAGGGGAGAAATACATGGAAAAGAGTGCATGATCTTCACTGTGTTCCTTACAACCCATCTCAATTACAGGGTGGTAATATTATCTCTGTCACATTGAAACTTGCGTTAAAGTGATGTGGGAAAGTGGTTTTAAAAAAAACTCTTACGCACATGCCAGTGGGTATAGAGAAAATGAGAAGTGTTCTTTGTGATAAGTGGTGATTGAGTTATTGATATTGGTGTGTTAGCGTGAGGTTGACATAAGTGTGAGCTCTTTTGAAGATCAACCAAGCAGCAATTTCACACAAGACTAAACTACATGAAATAAAATGTTCCACAAACACAGTGCCAGGCAGTAAAGATGATTGATGGGCATGTGACGTGACACAGCACACCATGCATCATGACAGCAATAGTTCTCCAAACCTGTTGTCGTATGCTACACCATGATGATGAACTTTTCAATCCATCACAGAAGAAGGAAAAGAAGGGGAAAGAGAGGGAACAGGATAGTTAGCTAGCTACCCTGTTGTTACACACGGTGCTTGTGTGACCACACTAACTAGCTTTGGATGGACAATCAAGTTCCATTCTATTCATATTACATTCTAAAACAATTCTAGTCTAATTAGTAAGCTAGCCATCATTTCACCTAAATAAAATGTCTAAGGGGGCCAGCTGGTTGGGGTTGACAGTAGAGAAGAATAAACCAATCGTTAGCCAGAAAACTGACAAGGAGAGAAAAACGCAAGGATCGTCTGTACCTCCAACCGCTGACACGGCCTTATCTGATTTAATAGGTATTAACTGCCTGCATTTTGCTGCACCCCAGGAAGAGTAGCTGCTGCCTTGACAGGAACTAATGGGGATCCATAATAAACCCCAGGAAGAGTAGCTGCTGCCTTGACAGGAACTAATGGTGATCCATAATAAACCCCAGGAAGAGTAGCTGCTGCCTTGGCAGGAACTAATGGGGATCCATAATAAACCCCAGGAAGAGTAGCTGCTGCCTTGACAGGAACTAATGGGGATCCATAATAAACCCCAGGAAGAGTAGCTGCTGCCTTGACAGGAACTAATCGGGATCCATAAAAAAAAACAGGAAGAGTAGCTGCTGCCTTGACAGGAACTAATGGGGATCCATAATAAACCCCAGGAAGAGTAGCTGCTGCCTTGACAGGAACTAATGGGGATCCATAAAAAAAAACAGGAAGAGTAGCTGCTGCCTTGACAGGAACTAATGGGGATCCATAATAAACCCCAGGAAGAATAGCTGCTGCCTTGGCAGGAACTACTGGGGATCCATAATAAACCCCAGGAAGAGTAGCTGCTGCCTTGGCAGGAACTAATTCGGATCCATAATAAACCCCAGGAAGAGTAGCTGCTGCCTTGACAGGAACTAATGGGGATCCATAATAAACCCCAGGAAGAGTAGCTGCTGCCTTGACAGGAACTAATGGGGATCCATAATAAACCCCAGGAAGAGTAGCTGCTGCCTTGGCAGGAACTAATGGGGATCCATAATAAACCCCAGGAAGAGTAGCTGCTGCCTTGGCAGGAACTAATGGGGATCCATAATAAACCCCAGGAAGAATAGCTGCTGCCTTGGCAGGAACTAATGGGGATCCATAATAAACCCCAGGAAGAGTAGCTGCTGCCTTGGCAGGAACTAATGGGGATCCATACTAAACCCCAGGAAGAGTAGCTGCTGCCTTGGCAGGAACTACTGGGGATCCATAATAAACCACAGGAAGAGTAGCTGCTGCCTTGGCAGGAACTAATGGGGATCCATAATAAACCCCAGGAAGAGTAGCTGCTGCCTTGGCAGGAACTAATGGGGATCCATAATAAACCCCAGGAAGAGTAGCTGCTGCCTTGGCAGGAACTGTACAGCGAACTACTGTTTAAAATCCACATAACTGTTCATATCATTCATCTGGTAAGCCAAGACAGTCACAGCGTTCTCAGAACATAGCCTGCTGTCCAAGTGGGTATTGTGTGAAGTCAGGGTATTGTGGGTGGAGTCTGTGGACAACAGAAGAGGAGCTTGTGTACGAGGAGAGGAGAGGAGATGCCTTTGTGTCTCTCTCTCTCTGCATCCCACCAGTCAGTCCACCACCCATAGACGGCAGTCTGGGTCTATCCTCCTCCCCGGTTAGTGCTGCTGACAGCCTGAGGTAGATCCGGACAAGGCCATATTTAGTGTGACTTGCTTCAGAAGTCACATATCCCAATCTTCAACTTATTTGAGACGTATTATGGTTATTATTATTGGGCCATATTTATTATCTGTGACCAGAGTGGTGTACTGTTCTCACCAGGGTTTTGGGGTTAATTCCATTTCAATTGAGTGAATTCATAGAACCTAATGAGTGGTCATTGAGATTCTCCTCAATTTGTTCTGTTGTGTTCAAGCTTGAAAGAATCAAAACGGAGCATTAATGCAAACTGACATACATCCGTACTCACCCAGTCCCTCAGACTCAAACAGGCAGGTCTCTCCCACCCCCACCTGACGACACCAGGTCAGGAAGTTAGCTGTGTTGTCCCTGGCGAAGAAGGACCCGGAGGGAGCGCTGGCACGACACGGGATCCTCCGGCATGGGATGGCCTGGTGGAGGGAGACATTAGAAGTAAATAGATTCCTTTGTGTGAGAAATGGAAGTGCCCCTAGGTGGAAGGAGAGGTCAGAGGTTACAATGGCAGTGAAGACACATTAGGAAGAGATACACATTTACATTTTAGTCATTATCCAAACTTACCATAGTGAATTCATACATTTTCATACTTTGCCCTGTACTGGTCCCCCATGGGAATCAAATCCACAACTCTGGCATTGCAAGCACCATCCTCTACCAACTGAGCCACACGGGCCCCAAACATCAACCACAATATCAGTTGGTGCTATTTGTAAATAGCAACTCATTAATACAAAGCAACGTCACAGAGAATTGTCTCAGCGGATATCCTAGAGGGTGGAGAGGCGGACCAGCGGCCCTCCATCCAGGGATGCTGTACCCTGACTGAACCTGTACCTCTCAACGTGTGTGTCTGAGGGCGTAAGGAAACAAGGGCTGTTTCTGTTTTCATCAAATGGACAATAAAATATCTATTGTATTCTCAACAGAACAGCAAGGCTGTGACAGTGATATTCTGCAATGATTTATCCCCAAAGACAAGGGGGGGGGGGGTAAAAGATTTTCAGACAGTGACCACAAACTGTTGCTACATGGCCAACTTCAGGCCCAACAGAAGTTGGTCGGACTTCATTGTTCCTTTCAGAGAAAAGACAGTCCTTGTTAATTCACTCAGTCTCTGACCGAATCTGAGCTTCCCATCCCCCAACCCCCAGTCAGTTGGGTTCCCATCAGAACACACTATAACCATCTACCCCATAGACTTAGTACATATGCCACCTGTCTTTTTCAGATTTGTTCTCCATATGCTGAGAGGCTCTGGTTTCAGCTCTGGTTCGAGGAACTTTTCCTTTCGCAGATCAATATTGTAGATGACGGCTGGGGGGGGGGGGAGAGAGGTAGAGGAGGAGGAGGGCTAGACTACTACTGCACCAGGACTGGTCTGGTATGGGAGAGAGAGATGGAGAGGAGGAGGAGGATGAGGAGGGCTAGACTACTACTGCACCAGGCCTGGTCTGGTATGGGAGAGAGGGATGGAGGGGAGGAGGTCTAGACTACTACTGCACCAGGCCTGGTCTGGGAGAGAGGGGTGGAGGGGAGGAGGAGGGGAGGAGGAGGGGAGGAGGAGGGGAGGAGGTCTAGACTACTACTGCACCAGGCCTGGTCTGGTATGGGAGAGAGGGATGGAGGGGAGGAGGTCTAGACTACTACTGCACCAGGCCTGGTCTGGGAGAGAGGGGTGGAGGGGAGGAGGAGGGGAGGAGGAGGGGAGGAGGGGAGGAGGGGAGGAGGTCTAGACTACTACTGCACCAGGCCTGGCCTTGTGTGGGAGAGAGGAACGAGAGGAGGAGGGGAGGAAGAGGGGAGGAGGTCTAGACTACTACTGCACCAGGCCTGGTCTTGTGTGGGAGAGAGGAACTTGGGGAGGAGGTCTAGACTACTACTGCACCAGGCCTGGTCTGGTATGGGAGAGAGGGATGGAGGGGAGGAGGTCTAGACTACTACTGCACTAGGCCTGGTTTGGTATGGGAGAGAGAAATGGGGGGAGCAGGGGCAGAGCAGGGGCGGAGGAGGAGGAGGGGAGGAGGAGAGGAGGAGGGGAGGAGGGCTAGACTACTCCACCAACAGGTCTGGTCTGGTATGGTCTGACTTGAGGATCAAATGACACTTGAGGCTCCACACAGGCAGCAGCGCCCCACCAAACCAGGGTTCAAATACTATTTGAAAATCTATTCAAAATGATGTATCTGTGCTTGATTGAGTTTTCCTGGCTCGATGGAACCAATTAAATAGTTCCAAAACCGCAATAGGGACTCCAGGCAGACTTAAGCAAATACGTAAAGTATTTTAACAATTTCAAATAATATTTGAACCCAGGTTTAAGGGCTGCCCCCCACACGATGAGGTAGATTTATGCTCCTTGCTATGGTTTAATACAGGATGTGTGCGTCTCCGAGCCGAGAGAAAGGCTGCGTCCCTAATGGCACCGTATTCCCTATATAGTGCACTACCTTTGACTGGCTCTACATAGGGAATAGGGTGCCATTTGGGACGCAAACAAAGAAAGGTACAATGAGGTCATGGTGGAAAAAAATGCAGTGTTTTCTTTCATTCCAAGCTCTTCTAGTTGGCTTCTCTCTGGGAGGGACTCTCTGCCTTTCTCCTTTCATTCCAGGCTCTTCTAGTTGGCTCCTCTCTGGGAGGGACTCTCTGCCTTTCTCCTTTCATTCCAGGCTCTTCTAGTTGGCTCCTCTCTGGGAGGGACTCTGCCTTTCTCCTTTCATTCCAGGCTCTTCTAGTTGGCTCCTCTCTGGGAGGGACTCTGCCTTTCTCCTTTCATTCCAGGCTCTTCTAGCTGGCTCCTCTCTGGGAGGGACTCGGCCTTTCTCCTTTCATTCCAGGCTCTCCTAGCTGGCTCCTCTCTGGGAGGGACTCTGCCTTTCTCCTTTCATTCCAGGCTCTCCTAGTTGGCTCCTCTCTGGGAGGGACTCTCTGCCTTTCTCCTTTCATTCCAGGCTCTCCTAGCTGGCTCCTCTCTGGGAGGGACTCTGCCTTTCTCCTTTCATTCGAGGCTTTCCTAGCTGGCTCCTCTCTGGGAGGGACTCTGCCTTTCTCCTTTCATTCCAGGCTCTTCTAGTTGGCTCCTCTCTGGGAGGGACTCTGCCTTTCTCCTTTCATTCCAGGCTCTCCTAGTTGGCTCCTCTCTGGGAGGGACTCTCTGCCTTTCTCTTTTCATTCCAGGCTCTCCATTTGGCTCCTCTCTGGGAGGGACTCTCTGCCTTTCTCCTTTCATTCCAGGCTCTCCTAGCTGGCTCCTCTCTGGGAGGGACTCTGCCTTTCTCCTTTCATTCGAGGCTTTCCTAGCTGGCTCCTCTCTGGGAGGGACTCTGCCTTTCTCCTTTCATTCCAGGCTCTCCTAGCTGGCTCCTCTCTGCTATGGCCACATTTTAGCTCACGTTCTTTGGTTGAAGGTTATGCCCACATCTCTGTCTTAGTGGACCACCGTACTAGTATGAGCTACTCTGTACACTACCAACTCAGTGGTCTTGTAGTTAGAATGTCCTCTCCGAGTTGGCAAGGTTGGGAGATCAATTCCCGGTCGGGTCACTAAGACTAAACTACTGTCTCTGCTTGGCACTCAGCATTAAAGATATAGAATGGGGCTAAGGTCCTGTGATAGACTAACGTCATGTCCAGAGGATGCCTGGTTACATACTGCTATGGATACTGTAGTTACCTGCAGAACCCTCCTCGCCTGTCTAGTTAATATTAACTATGGGTGGAGATGGGGAACCTGTTAAGTATGGGTGGAGATGGGAACCTGTTAAGTATGGGTGGAGATGGGAACCTGCTAAGTATGGTTGGAGATGGGAACCTGTTAACTATGGGTGGAGATGGGAACCTGTTAAGTATGGTTGGAGATGGGAACCTGTTAACTATGGGTGGAGATGGGAACCTGTTAAGTATGGGTGGAGATGGGAACCTGTTAAGTATGGGTGGAGATGGGAACCTGTTAAGTATGGGTGGAGATGGGAACCTGTTAAGTATGGGTGGAGATGGGAACCTGTTAAGTATGGGTGGAGATGGGAACCTGTTAAGTATGGGTGGAGATGGGAACCTGCTAAGTATGGGTGGAGATGGGAACCTGTTAAGTATGGGTGGAGATGGGAACCTGTTAAGTATGGGTGGAGATGGGAACCTGTTAAGTATGGGTGGAGATGGGAACCTGTTAAGTATGGGTGGAGATGGGAACCTGCTAAGTATGGATGGAGATGGGAACCTGCTAAGTATGGGTGGAGATGAGAACCTGCTAAGTATGGATGGAGATGGGAACCTGCTAAGTATGGATGGAGATGGGAACCTGCTCTATATCAACAGCTCTTATATCGACAGCTCTATATCGACAGCTCTATATCAACAGCTTTTATATCCCACTAGTTTTATTACCTCGTTCCATATACAGAGAGGACTTCGAAGCTATAGCTCCAAACTATTCCAAGCGGTTTGGAGCAGGTTGGAGCGGTTTGAAGCAGGTTGGAGTGGTTTGGAGCGGGTTGGAGTGGTTTGGAGCAGGTTGGAGCAGTTTGGAGCGGTTTGGAGCATGTTGGAGCAGGTTGGAGCGGTTTGGAGTGGTTTGGAGCAGGTTGGAGCGGTTTGGAGCAGGTTGGAGCGGTTTGGAGCAGGTTGGAGCTGTTTGGAGCAGGTTGGAGCAGGTTGGAGCGGTTTGGAGCAGGTTGGAGCAGGTTGGAGCGGTTTGGAGCAGGTTTGGAGCAGGTTGGAGCAGGTTTGGAGCAGGTTGGAGTGGTTTGGAGCAGGTTGGAGCAGGTTGGAGCGGTTTGGAGCAGGTTGGAGCAGGTTGGAGCGGTTTGGAGCAGGTTGGAGCAGGTTGGAGCAGGTTTGGAGCAGGTTGGAGCAGTTTGGAGCGGTTTGGAGCAGGTTGGAGCTGTTTGGAGCGGTTTGGAGCGGTTTGGAGCAGGTTGGAGCAGGTTTGGAGCAGGTTTGGAGCAGGTTTGGAGCGGTTTGGAGCTTTGGCTTTGAAATCTTCTCTGTATTTTAGTAGAGATAACTGGGCCTTTTAAAACAAAACTGTTCTGAAGCTGAGTAGAGATAACTGGGCCTTTTAAAACCAAACTGTTCTGAGTAGAGATGACTTTTAAAAGTAAAAATAATTGCAGGAGACATTGTGTAACGTCAGATTGTTTAAATGAAATAAAATAAATAGCCCTGTGAAATAATGAATTGACAAGTCTTGGAGAGAAATTGGCCCCAGGTATCCTGTGTAACTCAGGTATAAGTAATAAGCCTGAACTGACTGACGGGCTGACTGGCTATCTGGCTGGCTGACTGGCTATCTGGATGACTATCTGGCTGACTATCTGGATGACTATCTGGATGACTATCTGGCTGACTATCTGGATGACTATCTGGATGACTATCTGGCTGACTATCTGGCTGACTGGCTAGCTGGCTGGCTGACTGGCTAGCTGGCTGACTGAATAACTGACTGATGGGCTGACTGGCTAGGCTATCTGGCTATCTGGTTGACTGGCTAGCTGGCTGGCTGACTGACTAGCTGGCTATCTGGCTGACTGGCTAACTGACTGGCTGACTGACTGACTGGCTAGCTATCTGGCTGACTGGCTAGCTATCTGGCTGACTGGCTATCTGGATGACTATCTGGCGGACTGGCTATCTGGCTGACTGGCTATCTGGCTGACTGGCTATCTGGCTGACTGGCTATCTGGATGACTGGCTATCTGGCTGACTGGCTATCTGGCTGACTGGCTATCTGGCTGACTGGCTATCTGGCTGACTATCTGGCTGACTGACTGGCTGACTATCTGGCTGACTGACTGGCTGACTATCTGGCTGACTGACTGGCTGACTATCTGGCTGACTGGCTATCTGGCTGACTATCTGGCTGACTGACTGGCTGACTATCTGGCTGACTGGCTAGCTATCTGGCTGACTGAATAACTGACTGATGGGCTGACTGGCTAGGCTATCTGGCTATCTGGTTGACTGGCTAACTGACTGGCTGACTGACTGACTGACTGGCTAGCTATCTGGCTGACTGGCTAGCTGGCTGGCTGACTGGCTAGCTGGCTGACTGGCTAGCTGGCTGACTGGCTGACTACCTTTTAAGTCCAGCCTCTATCCAAACATGATCTATTGACCTCAGAGATACAAATATTTTCCCCCCTATTTTCTTTTAGGGGGAGTGAACAGAATGTCTAGGTCAGACAAGCCCAAATAAACCCAAACCATTTTCTCCAGAGTTCCTGTCTCTATCTCTCTCCCTCCCCCTCTCCCTCAGTCTCTCCCTCCCACCCTCCCTTTCTCTCTCCTTCCTAGATCAATAGACTGCTCTATATTCACAAGGGGCCTCCCTATGGCAATTGACCTCAAGTATTTCCACACATCTGTGCTGCTCGCTGATCTACTCACACCAGCATCAGGAGACCCACCACAAGAAGCCCTGTAACAGACTACCACCAGCATCAGGAGACCCACCACCACCAGCCCTGTAACAGACTCTCACCAGCATCAGGAGACCCACCACAAGAAGCCCTGTAACAGACTCCCCAGCATCAGGAGACCCACCACAAGAAGCCCTGTAACAGACTCTCACGAGCATCAGGAGACCCACCACAAGAAGCCCTGTAACAGACTACCACCAGCCTCAGGAGACCCACCACCACCAGGCCTGTAACAGACTCTCACAAAGCATCAGGAGACCCACCACAAGAAGCCCTGTAACAGACTCTCACAAAGCATCAGGAGACCCACCACAAGAAGCCCTGTAACAGACTCACCAGCATCAGGAGACCCACCACAAGAAGCCCTGTAACAGACTCTCACCAGCATCAGGAGACCCACCACAAGAAGCCCTGTAATAGACTACCACCAGCATCAGGAGACCCACCACCAGCAGCTCTGTAATAGACTACCACCAGCATCAGGAGACCCATCACCAGCAGCTCTGTAATAGACTCTCACCAGCATCAGGAGACCCATCACCAGCAGCTCTGTAATAGACTCTCACCAGCATCAGGAGACCCACCACCAGCAGCTCTGTAATAGACTCTCACCAGCATCAGGAGACCCACCACCAGCAGCTCTGTAATAGACTCTCACCAGCATCAGGAGACCCACCACCAGCAGCTCTGTAATAGACTCTCACCAGCATCAGGAGACCCACCACCAGCAGCTCTGTAATAGACTCTCACCAGCATCAGGAGACCCACCACCAGCAGCTCTGTAATAGACTCTCACCAGCATCAGAAGACCCACCACCAGCAGCTCTGTAATAGACTCTCACCAGCATCTGGAGACCCACCACCAGCAGCTCTGTAATAGACTCTCACCAGCATCAGGAGACCCACCACCAGCAGCTCTGTAATAGACTCTCACCAGCATCAGGAGACCCACCACCAGCAGCTCTGTAATAGACTCTCACCAGCATCAGGAGACCCACCACCAGCAGCTCTGTAATAGACTCTCACCAGCATCTGGAGACCCACCACCACCAGCCCTGCAATGGCTCAGACCTCTGTTCAAATACTATTTGAAATCATTCAGATACTTTGAACGTTTAGTCTGCCTGGAGTGACAGATGGGCGGGGTTTGCACTTTTGCAAACTGTATTCTATTTCTAGATTCTATTGGTTCCAACCAGTATTCTATTTCTAGATTCTATTGGTTCCAACCTGTATTCTATTTCTAGATTCTATTGGCTCCATCCTTTATTCTATTTCTAGATTCTATTAGTTCCATTACACCAGGCAAGCTCATTCAAGCCCACCTAAATGACTCCAAATTATTTCAAATACTATTTGAACACTATTGAAAATGTACAATGTAAACTTCATGCTTGGTGTATTTCACATCAACGATTCTAACAAAATGAACCCGTTTCTGTCATTAGTTTCGTATGAAACAGCATGGTCGGAGTTTTACAAGCTATACACTACCTTACTATACAGTTTAACAAGCTATACACTACACCTTCCCATACAGTTATTCTCACTCTAACCTCCAGCATGTGGCCTCTACTCAAATATGGGGCCCCATAATGGGGGACAGCTTGTACCAATAGCTATTATATACAGCCATGGTATGACATACCAAAGACCTTGCAGAAACAGACTTACTTAAATACCTTTAAAAGAGACATTTTGCCGAAGACTCACTAACCACAAAACTGGCCTATCGGGTCATGAAATATCAGTTGCTGCAGGACTACTAGTCTCTTATGTGAAGGTTAGCGAATTGGCTTTCAGCTGGCATAAGAACTGATTGCAGTTCAGCTGGCATAAGAACTGATTGCAGTTCAGCTGGCATAAGAACTGATTGCAGTTCAGCTGGCAATGAAGTGGGTTGGATACCGATACTGTTTTACATGTTTAACAAAAAATCCTTTAAAAAAAATGGTCAAATAATCTCTCTAACCACAGACTAATATTATGTCTAGGTTTCAGATAAATATGAACACTGTCCTGTGTAATCATAGATTGGCTAAACATGGAACACCGTCCTGTGTAATCATAGATTGGCTAAACATGGAACACCGTCCTGTGTAATCATAGATTGGCTAAACATGAACACTGTCCTGTGTAATCATAGATTGGCTAAACATGGAACACTGTCCTGTGTAATCATAGATTGGCTAAACATGAACACTGTCCTGGGGTATTCTAGAAGCTTCACATCCAAAGCAATATCCTGATTTTTAATCTGAAGATCTCTGAGGTTTTTCCACAATGAGATTACATGAACCTGGTTGTAATCTTAATATTCTGATTCAAAGTATTTTATTTTAAGGATTATATTCCAAGGTGGTGGTTAGTTCATGAGTTATTGCAGTAGTATAGTAGTATTCAATTCAAGGACAACAAAAACAACAAATTCCCAAATATACCAAAAGTTATTTACTGGCAATCTGTACATTTTTTTAAAAATAAATAAAGATTAGCACAGCATGGGACAATCTAGCCTCAACTAAATTAGTCTTGTTTTCACCACTATGATTCTTAACCTGGTCCCAGATCTGTTAGTGCTGTCTGGCCACTTTCATGGTCATTGGCATATCAAACAAACAAACCAACCAACCACAGAAGTTGGCTATAAGGCACAAACAGATCAGGACTCGTAATCAAAAAGCATCTCAGAGTATTAAGTGCTGATCTAGGATCAGGTTCCCCCCTGTCCATATAATGCTATTCATTATGATGAAAAAGGCAAAACTGATAATCCTATGTCAGCACTTTTACTTTGAGACCCCAGACTAGATCCCTGCCTTGGTTTTTTCTGCTCCGGGACCAGGCAAGGACCAGCCACCTCGCCATTGGTTCTGATTTATGATTCGGGTCAGCGTGATAGTGTGAAAAAGTGTGAAAAGGGCATAGGTTTCTCAGTACCTCTCTATTGCCAAGAGGCAGTTCTCCATGGTTCTGAGTCTGGTTCTGCTTGAACTTCTCCTGTAGCGTCTCAGCCAGCTGGCACAGCAGGAAGCCATTGTCCAAACGCTCCATGAAGCTCTCTGCTGTGATCTCCAGACCTGGGGTGGAGAGGGATGTGGAGGGAAGGAGACCCATTAAATATATGTTTTTTCATTACAAGCTCATTATATTTATATATATATTTACAACTTTTGAACGGTAATATATATACTACTGTTCAAAAGTTTGGGTTTACTTAGAAATGTCCTTGTTTTTTAAAGAAAAGCACATTTTTTTGTCCATTAAAATAACATGACATTGATCAGAAATACAATGTAGACATTGTTAATGTTGTAAATGACTATTGTAGCTGGAAACGGGTGATTTAAAAAAAAAAAAAGGAATATCTACATAGGCGTTCAGAGGCCCATTATCAGCAACCATCACTCCTGTGTTCCAATGGCACGTTGTGTTAGCTAATCCAAGTTTATCATTTTAAAAGGCTAATTTATCATTAGAAAACCCTTTTGCAATTATGTTAGCACAGCTGAAAACTGTTGTTCTGCTTAAAGAAGCAATAAAACTGGCCTTCTTTAGATGAGTTGAGTATCTGGAGCATCAGCATTTGTGGGTTCGGTTACAGGCTCAAAATGGCCAGAAACAAAGAACTTTCCTCTGAAACTCGTCAGTCTATTTTTGTTCTGAGAAATGAAGGCTGTTCCATGTGAGAAATTGCCAACAAACTGAAGATCTGTGTACTACTCCCATCACAGAACAGCGCAAACTGGCTCTAACCATAGAAAGAGGAGTGAGAGGCCCCGGTGCACAACTGAGCAAGAGGACAAGTACATTAGAGTGTCTAATTAAATAGTTCCCTCAAAACACCAGTCTCAAAGTCAACAGTGAAGAGGCGACTCCGGGATGCTGGTCTTCTAGGCAGAGTTGCAAAGAGAAAGCCATATCTCAGACTGGCCAATAAATATAAAAAGATTAAGATGGGCAAAAGAACACAGACACTGGACAGAGGAACTCGGCCTCCCGGAGTCGCCTCTTCACTGTTGACTTCGAGACTGGATCTTTAAACCGGAGATCATTAAGAGTCCAAGTATGTCGTGTTGGTAAATGTTCTGCCTATCAGATAATGGTGAAGAAATTTAAGATGACAGTAGCCCACAGTTCCTAAAGCATGTGTGACTGAAAACACTGTACGTCATAAGAGAGAGCAACAAAGACACAGTCTGACTGATAGTAAGGCCATATGAACAGCCCATAGACCTAGCATGCTGCCTAACATGACAGTCAGACTAATACAGGCCAGGGGCCATCTGATTCTGCACAGCATTGATACACTCTCCAGAGATCACACACACACACACACACACACACACACACACACACACAGAGAGAGAGAGAGAGAGATCAACATGTGGTATTTCTAGGTTACTGGCATCCAGACGACCATTCCTTCTTAGTTAGATCATTCTGACTGCAGTAGGAGGTGGCGGGGGGCGTCTAACTGTGGAAAAGAAACCAGGGGGATTTCTGTCTTCATCTATTTTTCTTTTGGTAGAGAGAGGAGGGGGCTGGAGAAGGAGTAGGGGGGGGTTAGGGTTTGGTAGATGGGAGGAGGGGGCTGGAGAAGGAGTAGGGGGGGGTTAGGGTTTGGTAGATGGGAGGAGGGGGCTGGAGAAGAAGGAGGGGTGTTAGGGTTTGGTAGAGGGAGGAGGGGGCTGGAGAAGAAGGAGGGGTGTTAGGGCTTGGTAGAGGGAGGAGGGGGCTGGAGCGGGAGGAGGGGGGGGTTAGGGTTTGGTAGATGGGAGGAGGGGGCCGGAGGAGAAGGAGGGGAGGTGGGTTCAGGGGTTTTAATGAGTTCCAAATGTTGTAATTGATCCCAGAGGATGGAGGGAGAGACAGGGAGATGGAGAGAGAACTTGGGAAATACCCATTATTCCTGCCTTATTCTTTTTCAACACTTTCTATTAACTATCCTTTATAAACCATACATCATTAGAAAATAAATAATGTTAACAAATGATTTATAAATGTTGTAAAAGATTAGTACATTATTAGCAACTATATTAGTTAAACATTCACAATGTAAATATATTTACTAATGTACAAACATTTAGAAATGATTTGTTAATATTTAGTTAATTATTTACTAATGATATATACCTGGCTTATAAAGCCTAGCTTATTATAAAGTGTTACCATCCCCTCCCTCATCAGAGAACTGCTGCTTTCAAAGCAAATCCGAGATTTACATTTTTCATTTAACTAGGCAAGTCCGATAAGGAGAACAGTGGGTTAACTGCCTTGTTCAGGGACAGATTTTTACCTGGTCAGTTCTGGGATTCGATCCAGCAACCTTTCGGTTACTGGCCCAATGCTCTAACCACTAGGCTACCTGCCGCCCCTCCACTCTAACCACTAGGCTACCTGCCACCCTCCACTCTAACCACTAGGCTACCTGCCGCCCCTCCACACTAACCACTAGGCTACCTGCCGCCCCTCCACTCTAACCACTAGGCTACCTGCCGCCCCTCCACTCTAACCACTAGGCTACCTGCCGCCCCTCCACTCTAACCACTAGGCTACCTGCCGCCCCTCCACTCTAACCACTAGGCTACCTGCCGCCCCTCCACTCTAACCACTAGGCTACCTGCCGCCCCTCCACACTAACCACTAGGCTACCTGCCGCCCCTCCACACTAACCACTAGGCTACCTGCCGCCCCTCCACTCTAACCACTAGGCTACCTGCCGCCCCTCCACTCTAACCACTAGGCTACCTGCCGCCCCTCCACTCTAACCACTAGGCTACCCCTGCCGCCCCTCCACTCTAACCACTAGGCTACCTGCCGCCCCTCCACTCTAACCACTAGGCTACCTGCCGCCCCTCCACTCTAACCACTAGGCTACCTGCCGCCCCTCCACTCTAACCACTAGGCTACCTGCCGCCCCTCCACTCTAACCACTAGGCTACCTGCCGCCCCTCCACTCTAACCACTAGGCTACCTGCCGCCCCTCCACTCTAACCACTAGGCTACCTGCCGCCCCTCCACTCTAACCACTAGGCTACCTGCCGCCCCTCCACTCTAACCAATAGGCTACCTGCCGCCCCTCCACTCTAACCACTAGGCTACCTGCCGCCCCTCCACTCTAACCACTAGGCTACCTGCCGCCCCTCCACTCTAACCACTAGGCTACCTGCCGCCCCTCCACTCTAACCACTAGGCTACCTGCCGCCCCTCCACTCTAACCACTAGGCTACCTGCCGCCCCTCCACTCTAACCACTAGGCTACCTGCCGCCCCTCCACTCTAACCACTAGACTACCTGCCGCCCCTCCACTCTAACCACTAGGCTACCTGCCGCCCCTCCACTCTAACCACTAGACTACCTGCCGCCCCTCCACTCTAACCACTAGACTACCTGCCGCCCCTCCACTCTAACCACTAGGCTACCTGCCGCCCCTCCACTCTAACCACTAGACTACCTGCCGCCCCTCCACTCTAACCACTAGGCTACCTGCCGCCCCTCCACTCTAACCACTAGACTACCTGCCGCCCCTCCACTCTAACCACTAGACTACCTGCCGCCCCTCCACTCTAACCACTAGACTACCTGCCGCCCCTCCACTCTAACCACTAGACTACCTGCCGCCCCCTCCACTCTAACCACTAGACTACCTGCCGCCCCTCCACTCTAACCACTAGACTACCTGCCGCCCCTCCACTCTAACCACTAGACTACCTGCCGCCCCTCCACTCTAACCACTAGGCTACCTGCCGCCCCTCCACTCTAACCACTAGACTACCTGCCGCCCCTCCACTCTAACCACTAGGCTACCTGCCGCCCCTCCACTCTAACCACTAGGCTACCTGCCGCCCCTCCACTCTAACCACTAGGCTACCTGCCGCCCCTCCACTATAACCACTAGACTACCTGCCGCACCAAAGTACATATATTATATGTCTTGTTTATTGTGACCTTTTCAAACATATCTACAGTATTAAGAACAAAAAAAAACACTTAAGTGAGATGTAGGCATTGGTCTGAAGCCGAGAAAGGAAATTCACGAGCACCACAACGCCTACCACCCCCATGCTATACCACACAGCTTCAGCTTACTTTGTCCTAAGTTACTCTAATAGAATTTCAATCAAAGTGTAGGATTGCTTAGTATTCAAACCTTCTGAAAAACAGCCAAATTCTCTCAGAAGAAAGTGATTCGCATCAGACTTGAACTTTGATACAGATAAAAGCTTTAAATCAAATCCAGACATATTAATATGCTTTATATGCTTTAGAACCATACTTCTGGTTTGGACTGGAAAGTCCAAACAATCTGCCAATTGTTTATTCAATGGTCACTTTATGGACACTATAGTCTCGTTTTAATCTGTCTAGAAATTGAGCTAGGTAGGCCGCAGAAAATACTCTGAAAACTAAATTGCTAACGACCCTGTTAAAAATACGGTACGTTTTTCTCGGTAAAGGCCGCACGGCTCATGACGTTAGGCAGGGAGTGTGTTGTGTATCTCCAATCAGGTTGATTTGTGAATTTTCATTGAAATTGATTTACATATGATGCTTTAACCAATGTCATACTATTGTGGGGGGGAGCAATCTTTTTCATGTAATTGTCAAATCTAGACCAGAGAGATGAACATTCTGGAAGATCATCAAGGAAGATATCATCATCAGCTGCTGATTATTTGCAAACTGGCAGGGAGCACGAGGCCAGATTAACCGTGTGATGTATCTACTTCCTGTAGTCCCACCCCCACCCCCCACCAGACCACAACAGACCACATCAGAGGCCATACCTAATATCTCAGCTCAGCTGGCTACCCAATGCTAACAGATAGGGATTGACACAGATAGGAAGAGTGTGTCAATATAGGGTCAGATAGGATCAAACGGAATATGCTGTTTTGAAGCACTTCCTGGAATCGGAAGTGTTGAACAATCAAGAGGCTACTGATACAGTAGTCTACAGCTAAACTTCTTTCTATCGTACATTGTACAGTTGGCTACTAAAGATGCTAATAATAGCCATTATTCAATTGGGAGAAGGTTGCAATGTGTGTGTGTGGCATACTGGCCGACATGCCGGATGGGATGGTCCATTTTAAGCCCAGTGGGCCTGTCTAATTATTATTATCTGGCTAATAATGAGGGCCTCAAGGGGGGGAAGAAAATGGGCTGATGTGTTAGAAATGCCAGGGCCGATTTCTGGTCCCAGTCCGCCCCTTGGACACAATCTCCATTCCAGACTCATTAACGATTGATTGGTAATGACCTTCAGATCAACAGGATAATGCAAGTCCATTGAGAATCCATTCAAATTAAAGGAAATAGTGAATAATGGCTGAAGCTGATTAGGCTACAAAAGTAACTAACACAATAACTAACTACCTAACTGCAAACAACAGACCATCACCTGTGTTTAAGGTTTAACACAACGTGGTGTAACACGGTTAGATGATTGTTTGTTGAACAGGATATGCTTTGGACAGCTTTGCAAATCAGACACAGCAACATCAAATTGCTTCCTGAACTATGATCAGTCACAGGTATAAACAACCCCATGACTGAACCAGCCTGCAGAGACTGGTTTGGCTGTTGTATTTTTACAAACATGTTTACCTTTACTCAATACAACACACATGTTTATTAGATATCATGCCTCAGTAACCCAGCCTGGATCCCAAAGAGACCATGCCTCAGTAACCCAGCCTGGATCCCAAAGAGACCATGCCTCAGTAACCCAGCCTGGATCCCAAAGAGACCATGCCTCAGTAACCCAGCCTGGATCCCAAAGAGACCATGCCTCAGTAACCCAGCCTGGATCCCAAAGAGACCATGCCTCAGTAACCCAGCCTGGATCCCAAAGAGACCATGCCTCAGTAACCCAGCCTGGATCCCAAAGAGACCATGCCTCAGTAACCCAGCCTGGATCCCAAAGAGACCATGCCTCAGTAACCCAGCCTGGACCCCAAAGAGACCATGCCTCAGTAACCCAGCCTGGACCCCAAAGAGACCATGCCTCAGTAACCCAGCCTGGATCCCAAAGAGACCGTGCCTCAGTAACCCAGCCTGGACCCCAAAGAGACCATGCCTCAGTAACCCAGCCTGGATCCCAAAGAGACCGTGCCTCAGTAACCCAGCCTGGATCCCAAAGAGACCATGCCTCAGTAACCCAGCCTGGATCCCAAAGAGACCGTGCCTCAGTAACCCAGCCTGGATCCCAAAGAGACCATGCCTCAATAACCCAGCCTGGATCCCAAAGAGACCATGCCTCAATAACCCAGCCTGGATCCCAAAGAGACCATGCCTCAATAACCCAGCCTGGATCCCAAAGAGACCATACCTCAGTAACCCAGCCTGGATCCCAAAGAGACCATGCCTCAGTAACCCAGCCTGGATCCCAGCCTGGACTTGAAAGAGCAAGCTGAAGCACAGTGGCAAGGGAAAACTCCCTGGTAGAGTTAAACTTTAGAGGAACCAGACTCAGAACAATTCTTCTTATATATCTGCTACACTGAGAGATGTAAAGAGATCAGCTAGAAAGATGTGTCGGCATTGAGTAATTGTCTCTGGCCCCCTCCCAGTTAGGGGGAGTGATGAGCTCTACAGCAGAGTCTCACAACTCAATTGCTGGTTGAAAACGGTTTTCTGCCCCTCCCAAAAGATAGAATTTGTAGATAATTGGCCCTCTTTCTCGGACTCACCCACAAACAGGACCAAGCCTGGCCTGTTGAGGAGTGAAGGACTCCACCCTAGCTGGAGGGGTGCTCTCATCTTATCTATGAACATAGACAGGGCTCTAACTCCCCTAGCTCCACAATGAGATAGGGTGCAGGCCAGGCAGCAGGCTGTTAGCCAGCCTGCCAGTTTAGTGGAGTCTGCCACTAGCGCAGTCAGTGTAGTCAGCTCAGCTATCTCCATTGAGACCGTGTCTGTGCCTCGACCTAGGTTGGGCAAAACTAAACATGGCGGTGTTCGCCTTAGCAATCTCACTAGAATAAAGAACTCCTCCATTCCTGCCATTATTGAAAGAGATCGTGATATCTCACATCTCAAAATAGGGCTACTTAATGTTCGATCCCTCACTTCCAAGGCAGTTATAGTCAATGAACTGATCACTGATCATAATCTTGACGTGATTGGCCTGACTGAAATATGGCTTAAGCCCGATGAATTTACTGTGTTAAATGAGGCCTCACCTCCTGGTTACACTAGTGACCATATCCCCCGCGCATGCCGCAAAGACGGAGGTGTTACTAACATTTCCGATAGCAAATTTCAATAAAAAAAAAATCATTTTCATCTTTTGAGCTTCAAGTCATGAAATCTATGCAGCCTACTCAATCACTTTTTAGAGCTACTGTTTACAGGCCTCCTCGGCCATATACAGCGTTCCTCACTGAGTTCCCTGAATTCCTATCGGAACTTGTAGTCATAGCTGATAATATTACCATTTTTGGTGACTTTAATATTCACATGGAAAAGTCCACAGACCCACTCCAACAGGATTTCGGAGCCATCATCGACTTAGTGGGCTTTGTCCAACATGTCTCCGGACCTACTCACTGCCACAGTCATACTCTAGACCTAGTTTTGTCCCATGGAATAAATGTTGTGGATCTAAATGTTTTTCCTCATAATCCTGGACTATCAGACCACCATTTTATTACGTTTGCAATCGCAACAAATAATCTGCTCAGACCCCAACCAAGGAGCATCAAAAGTCGTGCTATAAATTCTCAGACAACCCAAAGATTCCTTGATGCCCTTCCAGACTCCCTCTGCCTACCCAAGGACGTCAGAGAACAAAAATCAGTTAACCACCTAACTGAGGAACTCAATTTCACCTTGCACACTACCCTAGATGCAGTTGCACCCCTAAAAACTAAAAACATTTGTCATAAGAAACTAGCTCCCTGGTATACAGAATATACCCGAGCTCTGAAGCAAGCTTCCAGAAAATTGGAACAGAAATGGCGCCACACCAAACTGGAAGACTTCCGACTAGCTTGGAAAGACAGTACCGTGCAGTTTCGAAGAGCCCTCACTGCTGCTCGATCATCCTATTTTCCCAACTTAATTGAGGAAAATAAGAACAATCCCAAATTTAGTTTTGATACTGTCGCAAAGCTAGCTAAAAAGCAGCATTCCCCAGGAGAGGATGGTTTTCACTAAATTCATGAACTTCTTTGAGCAAAAGATCATGATCATTAGAAAGCAAATTACAGACTCCTCTTTAAATCTGCGTATTCCTCCAAAGCTCAGTTGTCCTGAGTCTGCACAACTCTGCCAGGACCTAGGATCAAGGGAGACACTCAAGTGTTTTAGTCCTATATCTCGACACAATGATGAAAATAATCATGGACTCTAAACCTTCAAGCTGCATACTGGACCCTAATCCAGAGATTTGATTTCTTGATGCCAGCTAACCACATCAAGGCCATTTCCAGAGCAGTCAATAATACAATAAAAATACATGTCATGTTGCAGACGCTTTTATCCAAAGTGACTAACAACAGTGAGTGCATATATGTTGGTGTGGGTGTCCCCAGTGGGAAACGAAGCCCCAATCCTTACCAGTATGTTGGTGTGGGTGTCCCCAGTGGGATTCGAAGCCCCAATCCTTACCCAGTATGTTGGTATCGATGTCCCCAGTGGGAATCAAAGCCCCAATCCTTACCCAGTATGTTGGTGTGGGTGTCCCCAGTGGGAAACGAAGCCCCAATCCTTACCCAGTATGTTGGTGTGGGTGTCCCCAGTGGGAAACGAAGCCCCAATCCTTACCCAGTATGTTGGTGTGGGTGTCCCCAGTGGGATTCGAAGCCCCAATCCTTACAAAGCATGTTGGTATCGGTGTCCCCAGTGGGATTCGAAGCCCCAATCCTTACCCAGTATGTTGGTATCGATGTCCCCAGTGGGATTCGAAGCCCCAATCCTTACCCAGTATGTTGGTATCGATGTCCCCAGTGGGAATCAAAGCCCCAATCCTTACCAGCATGTTGGTATCGATGTCCCCAGTGGGATTCAAAGCCCCAATCCTTACCAGCATGTTGGTATCGATGTCCCCAGTGGGATTCGAAGCCCCAATCCTTACCAGCATGTTGGTATCGATGTCCCCAGTGGGATTCGAAGCCCCAATCCTTACCCAGCATGTTATTGAGCCACATGTCCTCCATCATGAGCAGTAGACCCAAACATACTGTAGGATCCACATATATTTTAATCTATATATGAAAGTATATATTCTATACATCACACAGAACTTACCCAGCATGCTGGTTAGCCATAGGGCTAGGTCTTCCTTCATTGGCAAAAGGCTGGCTTCGTGGCGGCTGGCCAGCCATTGGCTATACTGCTGCATATCCGTCAGGCCTGGGCCAATCGGCTGCTTGGGACTCAGAGAGCTGCACATGGTGGGTCTCTCCCGTCACCTTGAGAGAGGAGAGGGTCGGACAGTCACAACAAACACTGGCCCTGAGAGGAGAGGGTCAGACAGTCACAACAAACACTGGCCCTGAGAGGAGAGGGTCAGACAGTCATAACAAACACTGGCTTTGAGAGAGGAGAGGGTCAGACAGTCACAACAAACACTGGCCCTGAGAGAGGAGAGGGTCGGACAGTCACAACAAACACTGGCCCTGAGAGAGGAGAGGGTCAGACATCACCTGCTCTCCATTTAAATCTGTCTTCACTTGAACCACACCCTCTTTCCTTCTATCCGTCCGTCCTTCCTTCTATCCGTCCTTCCACTCCACTTCTATCCCTCTCATTCTCCTCTACAGGTCATTTCATCCCTCCATTCAACCTCTATCCCTCCCTCTCTCATCATTATTTTTCTTCCAGTTACTGGTTCTTCACCCACACTGTCCGACTAAACCCACACTGTCCGACTAAACCCACACTGTCCGACTAAACCCACACTGTCCTACTAAACCCACACTGTCCGACTAAACCCACACTGTCCGACTAAACCCACACTGTCCGACTAAACCCACACTGTCCGACTAAACCCAGCTCTCTTTACCCACACCGTCCCAATGACCCTCAGAACTCAAACCATCCTACTAAACCCACCTCTCATCCCCCTCAGACAGCCCCAATTCACTGACCTCTTAAAACTACCATATAAACTTGTTTTAAAGGTGCTTAATTTTATGTGCTGAGAGGTTCACTGACAGAGTAGGACGTTTGATGTGAGTTTTCAGAGTTTGAACCGTGATATCAGATGAGATGTGAGTTTTCAGAGAGTTTGAACCGTGATATCAGATGAGATGTGAGTTTTCAGAGAGTTTGAACCGTGATATCAGATGAGATGTGAGTTTTCAGAGAGTGTAAACTGTGATATCAGTGTAAGGAAAGGGCTCTGTTAAACTGTACCCATGGATTGCCAGGACACTTCACCTGGGCACGTACTGTAGATATTTTCTTCATGAGTATGTTTCGGGTTTTATTAGTCATTTGTACGGGATACACTTGGTATACACCCTTCCAACGAAATGCTTACTTGCAGGTTCCTTCTGGACAAAGCAACAAAAATAAAACATAATGAAAGATAAGAATAGGAACATAAAGTAAATTGCTCAGTAGAATACTTAATTTTTATAGCACAAGTATTATACAGGAAGGCACAACTGATGTGTATGTAATCACTGTGGGAATTGAACCTCAACCTTGGCGTTGCTACGGTATCGTCACACTCTTACCAACTGAGCCACCTTTAATTCGGTAATATAAGCAGGTCTCAGCAAGTTTAACCTGAATGTCTCTTATCTGAGGTTTGTTGTTTACCCATTCTGTCCTCCTAAAGAAGATTTTTTTTATTTCACCTTTATTTAACCAACCTGTCCTACCTGTCCTACTAAAGCAGAGGAGTAGGAGAGTATTCCAACGGAAGAACACAATCAGGATCAGGGAATCTTTGTCCTCCTGGCCAAGACCTGGCTAAATGCTCTGGGCCTGGTGTGGTGTACATTACTGTAGATACAGAGGTTTTCAAAATGTTCTTGCCCAGGGACTGCCGGCCCAGGCAAACCCCATCATTTGTTAGCAAAACATTTAAAGAACACATCCTGTCTTATCATCAGGTGAATGATAATGCCACGTAGAAGTAATCAACATTTTAAAATGTGAAGATTTGGTAGACAGTAACATTATTTTGACCTCCCCACCATTCATTGGAATTGAGAATTAACATAGTCTATTAGCTAGAACGGTACCTTGGTCGCGTAGGGATTTTTTTTTGCAGTTTAAAGCCAATTTCCATCAATTCTACACATTTTGCCATGGCTGTGTTCCTCTGCTCAAACATTATAACTTAATCAACGGACATGCCTGGTTTTGAGGAATGTTCGATTCTCCCAGACTGTCTAGTTTTAATTTGATTGTTAGTTCTCAAAGATGGTTTTATTAAAAAAATATATATATATATAGTTCAATACCTTTTCTGTACACTTTCTATCTAGTTTCGGTCATTTAAGTTGACACTGAAACCGTTTTTCCATCCTGAAAATTAACACTTAGACGGCCCGCCTCAAGAATTTTCTACACAGAAAAAAATTCTGTAATTATCTCCGATGACTGTTATTTCCTCCATACTAAAGGGATAGTTTGAGATTTTGGCAATGAAGTCAATTATCTACTTCCTCAGAGTCGTTAGCTAGTATGCTAACTGTTCCTGTAGACTTCCAGTCATTGTGCTAACACTAGTTAGCATTGGCTTGTGAAACTACCTCTAAACTTCCTTCATACGGGACGCAGACATAAAATGATATCTAAGATTGTATTTTGTTGCAGCCTGGAATATTAATTTTAAAAAATTATATTTTTCAGATAAAATCCCACCCCAAAAATGTCCTGATATATTTCTCTGGTGTGGTTTACACTTCACAGTGAATCTAATGTTCTGGCCGTGTTGGTCTAGGATCAGTTTCAGATCATAATGAATTAGATTATATTAACAGGAGGGACCTGATCCTAGATGCTATGTGAATATGGGCCCTTGTCTTGCCCCTGGTGTGGTTTACAGTGGTTCTAATGACACAGAACATTCTCAGTAACCCTGACAGGCCGGTTCCAATTCCCATCATTATATCCCACCTAGAACACTAGTCTGTTTCATATAGCAGCCAACACAGGACAGTAGGACTTCTATCTACTGTAGCAGACCAACAGAGAAGAAAGGAGAGGCTAGATGACGATATCTGTGTTATCTAGCTACAGTGAAACCTGAAACAGCAGCTCTCCAGTTGTCAGTTTATTTCCACTCTTTTTCATTGTTAACCCTACAGCACCCAAGCCCAACACTATCCCAACCCAGAGCCCCCCCAACACAACACAACCCAAGCCCAACCCAGAGCCCCCCACCACAACCCAAGCCCAACACTAGCCCAACCCAGAGCCCCCCACCACAACCCAAGCCCAACACTAACCCAACCCAGAGCCTCCCAAAACAACCCAAGCCCAACACTAGCCCAACCCAGAGCCCCCCACCACAACCCAAGCCCAACACTAGCCCAACCCAGAGCCCCGCAACACTAGCCCAACACTAGCCCTACCCAGAGCCCCCCACCACAACCCAAGCCCAACACTAACCCAACCCAGAGCCTCCAAAAACAACCCAAGCCCAACACTAGCCCAACCCAGAGCCCCCCACCACAACACTAGCCCAACACTAGCCCAACCCAGAGCCCCCCACCACAACCCAAGCCCAACACTATCCCAACCCAGAGCCTCCCAAAACAACCCAAGCCCAACACTAACCCAACCCAGAGCCTCCCAAAACAACCCAAGCCCAACACTAGCCCAACCCAGAGCCCCCCACCACAACCCAAGCCCAACACTAGCCCAACCCAGAGCCCCCCACCACAACCCAAGCCCAACACTAGCCCAACCCAGAGCCCCCCACCACAACCCAAGCCCAACACTAACCCAACCCAGAGCCCCCCACCACAACCCAAGCCCAACACTAACCCAACCCAGAGCCCCCCACCACAACCCAAGCCCAAGCCCAACACTAACCCAACCCAGAGCCCCCCACCACAACCCAAGCCCAACACTAACCCAACCCAGAGCCCCCCACCACAACCCAAGCCCAACACTAACCCAACCCAGAGCCCCCCACCACAACACTAGCCCAACCCAGAGCCCCCCCAACACAACCCAAGCCCAACACTAGCCCAACCCAGAGCCTCCCAAAACAACCCAAGCCCAACACTAGCCCAACCCAGAGCCCCCCACCACAACCCAAGCCCAACACTAGCCCAACCCAGAGCCCCCCACCACAACCCAAGCCCAACACTAACCCAACCCAGAGCCCCCCACCACAACCCAAGCCCAACCCAGAGCCCCCCACCACAACCCAAGCCCAACACTAACCCAACCCAGAGCCCCCCACCACAACCCAAGCCCAACACTAACCCAACCCAGAGCCCCCCACCACAACCCAAGCCCAACACTAACCCAACCCAGAGCCCCCCACCACAACCCAAGCCCAACACTAACCCAACCCAGAGCCCCCCACCACAACCCAAGCCCAACCCAGAGCCCCCCACCACAACCCAAGCGCAACCCAGAGCCCCCCACCACAACCCAAGCCCAACACTAACCCAACCCAGAGCCCCCCACCACAACACTAGCCCAACCCAGAGCCCCCCCAACACAACCCAAGCCCAACACTAGCCCAACCCAGAGCCTCCCAAAACAACCCAAGCCCAACACTAGCCCAACCCAGAGCCCCCCACCACAACCCAAGCCCAACACTAGCCCAACCCAGAGCCCCCCACCACAACCCAAGCCCAACACTAACCCAACCCAGAGCCCCCCACCACAACCCAAGCCCAACCCAGAGCCCCCCACCACAACCCAAGCCCAACACTAACCCAACCCAGAGCCCCCCACCACAACCCAAGCCCAACACTAACCCAACCCAGAGCCCCCCACCACAACCCAAGCCCAACACTAACCCAACCCAGAGCCCCCCACCACAACCCAAGCCCAACACTAACCCAACCCAGAGCCCCCCACCACAACCCAAGCCCAACACTAACCCAACCCAGAGCCCCCCACCACAACCCAAGCCCAACCCAGAGCCCCCCACCACAACCCAAGCCCAACCCAGAGCCCCCCACCACAACCCAAGCCCAACATTTTGAGAAATGATGTGACAAAAAAAAAAAAAAGAAGAAACTGTATTATGAAGCCAATCAATGATATAAAGAATGATGGAAAAAAAAACTTGAAATGAAATTATGGGCAGAAAGACAAAATCAACTGCATCTTTCATCGAATCAGATGGCTTACTCATCACAAAATCATGTGATGTTGACAACTATTTGAATGATTATTTCATTGGCCAAGTGGGCAAACGTAGGCAGGAAATGCCCACGACAAACAGTGAGCAATTATATTTATATTTGTGGCGGCAGGTAGCCTAGTGGTTAGAGTGGAGGGGCGGCAGGTAGCCTAGTGGTTAGAGTGGAGGGGCGGCAGGTAGCCTAGTGGTTAGAGTGGAGGGGCGGCAGGTAGCCTAGTGGTTAGAGTGTAGGGGCGGCAGGTAGCCTAGTGGTTAGAGTGGAGGGGCGGCAGGTAGCCTAGTGGTTAGAGTGTAGGGGCGGCAGGTAGCCTAGTGGTTAGAGTGGAGGGGCGGCAGGTAACCTAGTGGTTAGAGTGGAGGGGCGGCAGGTAGCCTAGTGGTTAGAGTGGAGGGGCGGCAGGTAGCCTAGTGGTTAGAGTGGAGGGGCGGCAGGTAGCCTAGTGGTTAGAGTGGAGGGGCGGCAGGTAGCCTAGTGGTTAGAGTGGAGGGGCGGCAGGTAGCCTAGTGGTTAGAGTGGAGGGGCGGCAGGTAGCCTAGTGGTTAGAGTGGAGGGGCGGCAGGTAGCCTAGTGGTTAGAGTGGAGGGGCGGCAGGTAGCCTAGTGGTTAGAGTGGAGGGGCGGCAGGTAGCCTAGTGGTTAGAGTGGAGGGGCGGCAGGTAGCCTAGTGGTTAGAGTGGAGGGGCGGCAGGTAGCCTAGTGGTTAGAGTGGAGGGGCGGCAGGTAGCCTAGTGGTTAGAGTGGAGGGGCGGCAGGTAGCCTAGTGGTTAGAGTGGAGGGGCGGCAGGTAGCCTAGTGGTTAGAGTGGAGGGGCGGCAGGTAGCCTAGTGGTTAGAGTGGGGGGCGGCAGGTAACCTAGTGGTTAGAGTGGAGGGGCGGCAGGTAGCCTAGTGGTTAGAGTGGAGGGGCGGCAGGTAGCCTAGTGGTTAGAGTGGAGGGGCGGCAGGTAGCCTAGTGGTTAGAGTGGAGGGGCGGCAGGTAGCCTAGTGGTTAGAGTGGAGGGGCGGCAGGTAGCCTAGTGGTTAGAGTGGAGGGGCGGCAGGTAGCCTAGTGGTTAGAGTGGAGGGGCGGCAGGTAGCCTAGTGGTTAGAGTGTAGGGGCGGCAGGTAGCCTAGTGGTTAGAGTGGAGGGGCGGCAGGTAGCCTAGTGGTTAGAGTGGAGGGGCGGCAGGTAACCTAGTGGTTAGAGTGGAGGGGCGGCAGGTAGCCTAGTGGTTAGAGTGGAGGGGCGGCAGGTAGCCTAGTGGTTAGAGTGGAGGGGCGGCAGGTAGCCTAGTGGTTAGAGTGGAGGGGCGGCAGGTAACCTAGTGGTTAGAGTGGAGGGGCGGCAGGTAACCTAGTGGTTAGAGTGGAGGGGCGGCAGGTAGCTTAGTGGTTAGAGTGGAGGGGCGGCAGGTAACCTAGTGGTTAGAGTGGAGGGGCAGCAGGTAGCCTAGTGGTTAGAGCATTTGACCAGTAACCCGAAAGGTTGCAAGATCGAATCCCCGAGCTGACAAGGTACAAATCTGTCATTCTGCCCCCTGAACAAGCGGTTAACCCACTGTTCCTGGGCCGTCATTGAAAATAAGAATTTGTTCTTAACTGACTTGCCTAGTTAAATAAATAAAATATTCATGCATAAAAATAATGAAAGGGAAGCAGTGAAAGATTGAATTTTGTAAAGTTAGTGTGGGAGAGGTGGAAAAATTGTTATCGATCAATAATGACAAACCTCCTGGCATTGACCATTTAGAAAGCTACTGAGGACGGTAAGCTGACTATAGCCACTCCTATCTGTCATATTTTTACCCTTAACTAAGAGTTGCAGTCTGTTTTGGAATGGGTGGCCAGTAATAAACTGGCCCTTGAACATCTCTAAAACTAAGAGCGTTTGTATTTGGTACAAAATCATTCCTCAAGTTCTAGACCTCAGCTGAATCTGGTAATGAATGGTGTGGCTGTTGAACAAGTTGAGGAGACTAAATGACTTGGCGTTACTTTAGATTGTAAACTGTCATGGTGAAAACATTTTGACTCAATGGTTATAAAGATGGGGAGAAGTCTGTCTGTAAATAAAGAGATGCTCTGCTTTTTTGACACCACACTGCAAAAAGCAATTCCTGCAGGCTCTAGTTTTGTCTAATCTTGACTATTGTCCAGCCATGTGGTCCAGTGCTGCAAGTAAAGACCTAGTTAAGCTGCAGCTGGCCCAGAACGGAGCGGTACGCCTTGCTCTTCATTGTAGTTAGTTGGCTAATATTAATACTATGCATGCCAGTCTCTCTTGGCTGAGAGTTGAGGAGAGACTGACTGCATCACTTCTTCTTTTTATAAAAAACATTAATGTGATGAAAATCCCAAATTGTTTGCATAGTCAACTTACACACAGCTCTAACACATACACTTATCCCACCAGACATGCCACCAGGGGTCTTTTCATAGTCCCCAAAACCTTAACAAATTCAAGAAAATGTACAGTATTATATAGAGTCCTTATTGTATGGAACTTCCTTCCATCTCATATTGCTCAAATAAACAGCAAACCTGGTTTCAAAAAACAGATAAAGCTACACAACGCCTCTCCCCTGTTTGACCCAGATAGTTTGTGTGTGCATTGATATGTAGGCTACGTGGTGCCTTTTTAAAATGTATATAGTTCTGTCCTTCAGCTGTTCTTGTCTAATGATGTTCTGTATTATGTTTCATGTGGACCCCAGGAAGATTAGCTGCTGCTTTTGCAACAGCTAATGGAGATCCTAATAAAATACCAAATACCCCCCCCACCACCACTACCACTACCACCCCTACTCCACCCCAACATCAACGCCACATCACTCCTTCCCACACAACCCACATCACAGAGAAGCAATACGTTTTGGCAGTAAATTGGCAGGGTACTTGGCCGTTATATTGTCTGCATGCTGGATGGAGTAGCCGCAGTGGGTAAATGAAATACTACCCGACTCTTTCTCAATAGTATTCATTGCCAGCCATTCATAGCTTAACACAGAGGACTGTAAAAAAAAATGTAGGAATTGTTAATGTTTTTACTCCTAATGTTATCTCAATAAGTCTGATAAGTTACCACGGAAAGTTGTTTCCGTTGGGGCTGATAGATAGATTTATCGACAGACCAACCGTCCGACCGAACGACCAACTGGGAGCCAGATGTATAGGCTACTACGCCTGACAAATTGTCATCAACAGCCAACTCCGTACAGAGTTTATTTTCTCAGAGAGGAGATTGGGGTATAGCAGGTCTTATGCATTCAGTGTGTGACTCACCGTGTCACTGACAGGATGTGAAGATTATAAAAACAATACGCAAAGAATCTATTCTGAGGCAGACCTGGACTGCTAGATAGACAGGTTTTGGGACTTTGGGACTTTTACATTGTAAAACCAATGTGGACAATCATCCCGGTCAGGCTCAATTGACCATTCGCTAAGCACAGGATAGTGACATCACAAGGATGCTGTCGACTGTTCCCATTACCACATAGGTTAAAGACATGCTCCACACATGACTTAAACACAGACAGACTTCTTGACTTTTCTCAATGATACAGCCCATAAGAGTGGCTCATGATACAGCCCTGTTAGAGTGGCTTATGATACAGCCCTGTTAGAGTGGCTTATGATACAGCCCTGTTAGAGTGGCTCAGGATACAGCCCGTTAGAGTGGCTCATGATACAGCCCGTTAGAGTGGCTCATGATACAGCCCGTTAGAGTGGCTCATGATACAGCCCTGTTAGAGTGGCTTATGATACAGCCCTGTTAGAGTGGCTCAGGATACAGCCCGTTAGAGTGGCTTATGATACAGCCCTGTTAGAGTGGCTCAGGATACAGCCCGTTAGAGTGGCTCATGATACAGCCCGTTAGAGTGGCTCATGATACAGCCCGTTAGAGTGGCTCATGATACAGATTAGTCTTCTGCTTTCTCCCCCCCCCCCCCCCCCCCCCCGAATACCCCCAGACACAAGGGCTGCCAGGCTCGGGGCTTGAACCTGGCTGCTGGTCTGATCTAGTCTACCTGCTGTCCTTCTGTCCTGTCCTGGTAGTTTCTTGCTTAGGCTGTTTGCTCATCGTGACCTAGAGACAGCACATCACCCTGGCATAGCAAGCAACCAGACAGCAGCACTATAGTTCGACCAGACAGCAGTACTATAGTTCAACCAGACAGCAGTACTATAGTTCAACCAGACAGCAGTACTATAGTTCAACCAGACAGCAGTACTATAGTTCAACCAGACAGCAGTACTATAGTTCAACCAGGCAGCAGTACTATAGTTCAACCAGACAGCAGTACTATAGTTCAACCAGACAGCAGTACTATAGTTCAACCAGACAGCAGTACTATAGTTCAACCAGACAGCAGTACTATAGTTCAACCAGACAGCAGTACTATAGTTCAACCAGACAGCAGTACTATAGTTCAACCAGACAGCAGTACTATAGTTCAACCAGACAGCAGTACTATAGTTCAACCAGACAGCAGTACTATCGTTCAACCAGACAGCAGTACTATAGTTCAACCAGACAGCAGTACTATAGTTCAACCAGACAGCAGCACTATAGTTCAACCAGACAGCAGCACTATAGTTCAACCAGACAGCAGTACTATAGTTCAACCAGACAGCAGTACTATAGTTCAACCAGACAGCAGTACTATAGTTCAACCAGACAGCAGTACTATAGTTCAACCAGACAGCAGTACTATAGTTCAACCAGGCAGCAGTACTATAGTTCAACCAGACAGCAGTACTATAGTTCAACCAGACAGCAGTACTATAGTTCAACCAGACAGCAGCACTATAGTTCAACCAGACAGTAGCACTATAGTTCAACCAGACAGCAGTACTATAGTTCAACCAGACAGCAGTACTATAGTTCAACCAGACAGCAGTACTATAGTTCAACCAGACAGCAGTACTATAGTTCAACCAGGCAGCAGTACTATAGTTCAACCAGACAGCAGTACTATAGTTCAACCAGACAGCAGTACTATAGTTCAACCAGACAGCAGTACTATAGTTCAACCAGACAGCAGTACTATAGTTCAACCAGACAGCAGTACTATAGTTCAACCAGACAGCAGTACTATAGTTCAACCAGACAGCAGGATCGTTTAATACAAAGTGCCAGAAGGCCTTGAACAAGAAAGGATGTGAAGCCGCTACCATCACAATACAGTTTGTCAGTCGCCTAAAGGGGAAAAGGGGGGATACCTAGTCAGTTGAACAACTGAAAGCCTTCAACTGAAATGTGTCTTGTGCATTTAACCCAACCCCCCTCTGAATCAGAGAGGTGAAGGGGGGGGGGGGGCTGCCTTAATCGACATCTACGTCTTCGGAGCCCCGGGGAACAGTGGGTTAACTGCCTTGTTCAGGGCCCAGGGAACAGTGGGTTAACTGCCTTGTTCAGGGCCCGGGGAACAGTGGGTTAACTGCCTTGTTCAGGGCCCGGGGAACAGTGGGTTAACTGCCTTGTTCAGGGCCCGGGGAACAGCGGGTTAACTGCCTTGTTCAGGGCCCGGGGAACAGTGGGTTAACTGCCTTGTTCAGGGCCCGGGGAACAGTGGGTTAACTGCCTTGCTCAGGGGGCAGAACGACAGATTTTTTACCCCGTCAACTCAGGCATTCGATCCAGCGACCTTCCGATTACTGGCCCAACGCTCTAAAGACGTGACACATTCAGTATGAAGAGTGCCTCACAACGACAAGACTAAAGGCATGGCTGTGGAAAGAGACTACTCTCACGTAGGCTAGTGTTTTAGCATGAGGGTTCACAGCGCAAAATATATGGTCCAAGTCATATTCAATTACAATTAATTGACGAACTAAATTCTTCAACACACATCTTGTAAAAAGGTATTTGGTATTTTATTAGGATCTCCATTAGCTTTTGCGAAAGCAGCAGTTACTCTTCCTGGCTGTCACATGTGCTTCCCTCTCTGGCCTCTAGGTCACCAGACTGCTCGTTTAAGGCGCACACCTGTCACCATCGTTACGCGCATTAGCGCATGATGACACTCACCTGGACTCCATCACATCCTTGATTACCTGCCCTATATATATATATCACTCCCCTTTGGTTTCTTCCTCAGTCGCCATTGTTTCTGTTTCATGTCCGTGTGGTGTTTGTGTTACGTGTCTGTTTAATTTATTTATTTAAATGTTTTCACTCCCTGAACTTGCTTCCCGACTCTCAGCGTGCATCGTTACACTGGGGTCCGTACAAAACATGAAATAATACAGAACATTAACAGACAAGAACCACTGAATGACAGAACTACATACATTATATAATGGCACATACAGCCTACATATCAATACATAGAAACAGAGTATCCAGGTTCAACAGGGGAGAGGCGTTGTGCTGTGAGGTGTTGCTTAATCTGTTGTTTTAAAAAAAAACAGGTTTGCTGTTTATTTGAGCAATATGAGATGGAACGGCAATAAGGGCTCTATATAATACTGTACGTTTTCTTGAATTTGTTCTGGATTTGGGGACTGTGAAAAGACCCCTGGTGGCATGTCTGGTGGGGTAAGTGTGTGTGTGTCAGAGCTGTGTGTAAGTTGACTCTCCCCAAGTTGACTATGCAAACAATTTGGAATTTCCAACACATTAATGTTTCTAATAAAAAAATAAGAAGAGATGCAGTCAGTCTCTCCTCAACTCTCAGTCAAGAGAGACTGGCAGCATAGTATTAATATCAGCCCTCTGATTACAATGAAGAGCAAGGCGTACCGCTCCGTTCTGGGCCAGCTGGAGCTTAACGAGGTCTTTCCTTGCAGCACTGGACCACATGACTGGACAATAGTCAAGATTAGACAAAACTAGAGCCTGCAGAACTTGCTTTATGGAGTGTGGTGTCAAAAAAGCAGAGCATCTCTTTATTAGGGACAGACCTCTCCCCATCTTTATAACCATTGAATCTATATGTTTTCACCATGACAGTTTACAATCTAAGGTAACGCCAAGTAATTTAGTCTCCTCAACTTGTTCAACAGCCACACCATTCATTACCAGATTCAGCTGAGGTCAAGAATTTAGGCAATGATTTTGTACCAAATACAATGCTCTTAGTTTTAGAGATGTTCAAGGACCAGTTTATTACTGACCACCCATTCCAAACTGACTACAACTCCTAAGGGGTTTCAGTGACTTCATTAGCTGTGGTTGCTTATACATGGACACACAGGCTTTATTTAATGCCAGTGGCAGGGGGCCTAGAGAGCTGCCCTGTGGTACACCACACCCTTGTTTGACATTAGAGAAGCTTCCATGAAAGAAAACCCCTCTGAGTTCTATTAGATAGATAGCTCTGAATCCATGATATGGCAGATGTTGAAAAGCCATAACCTGTTGTTGAGAAAACATTTTATGGTCAATAATATCAACGGCTGCACTGAAATCTAACAGTACAGCTCCCACAATCTTCTTATTATCAATTTCTTTCAACCAATCATCAGTCATTTCTGTCAGTGCAGTACATGTTGAGTGCCCTACTCTATAAGCATGCTGAAAGTCTGTTGTCAATTTGTTTACAGAGAAATAGCATCTAGCTTGATACGCAGCTAACAGTGGCAGCTAGGCTAGCTGCTACACCAAGCAGCTCATCAGACCTTTGGTCGGTAGGATCCCTGGACAGATAACAGCAGTCCCGGCAATGGACGCCAACAGTGTCACAGAATCCAAACTCAAAAGGTAGCTAGATAGTAACACATTTTTTTTCCTCTCCAAAAGAACATTTTTTCAGAGACTTTCACAACTTTCCAGAACAGCAAACCGAGTTCTTCCTCATTCCGCTTTCAACGCGAAGTGGCACGACATGTGGTGGAAGTCTGGCGTAAAGGGAGATATATAGGGCGTATAGAAGAACATGGAGGTTAGCGTTGTAAAGGTCCCTTGTTGTGGAGGACCATGGCTTTTGACCTCGACCTCTGACCTCTAGCCATGACCCACATACTGGCACACACAAACACACTTCCTGTCACACCATGGCGCTGAACACATGGAACAGGGACACACACACACACACTTCCTGTCACACCATGGCGCTGAACACCTGGAACAGGGACACACACACACACTTCCTGTCACACCATGGCGCTGAACACCTGGAACAGGGACACACACACACACTTCCTGTCACACCATGGCGCTGAACACCTGGAACAGGGACACACACACACACACTTCCTGTCACACTATAGTGGTGAACACTGGATACACTGGGCCTTGATGGCAAACTCTATCTCCCTAAAAACAACAGCTGCACACACATCGCAGCAGCGACACACATGTGCAACATTCCCATGTCTACTGTGGGACAGCCCTGACAAACAGAGCAGAGCGAATACCAACTAACCACTGTTATCACTGTTACTGTCCTCCCATAGAGCTCTGTCCTCCCTCCCTCCCGACTGCCTGTTCCCAGGTCATGGTCCTTGTTACTGTCCTCCCATAGAGCTTTGTCCTCTCTCCCGGCTACCCGTTCCCAGGTCAGGGTCCTTGTTACTGTCCTCCCATAGAGCTCTGTCCTCCCATAGAGCACTGTCCTCCCATAGGGCTCTGTCCTCCCATAGGGCTCTGTCCTCCCATAGGGCTCTGTCCTCTCTCCCGGCTGCCCGTTCCCAGGTCATGGTCCTTGTACTGTCCTCCCATAGAGCTCTGTCCTGTTGCTCTTTCCTTTCCCAGGTCATGGTCCTTGTTACTGTCCTCCCATAGAGCTCTGTCCTCTCTCCCGGCTGCCCGTTCCCAGGTCATGGTCCTTGTTACTGTCCTCCCATAGAGCTCTGTCCTCTCTCCTGGCTGCCCGTTCCCAGGTCATGGTCCTTGTTACTGTCCTCCCATAGAGCTCTCTCGTCTCTCCCGGCTGCCCTTTCCCAGGCCTCTCAATGTACTGTGGCCTTGATCTCTATCTGCTGTAGGAGAAAGTTACACAACCATGCTCCTTGCTCTGGCTACAACCAAGCCCCTTGCTCTGGCTACAACCATGCCCCTTGCTCTGGCTACAACCAAGCCCCTTGCTCTGGCTACAACCATGCCCCTTGCTCTGGCTCCAACCATGCCCCTTGCTCTGGCTCCAACCATGCCCCTTGCTCTGGCTCCAACCATGCCCCTTGCTCTGGCTCCAACCAAGCCCCTGGCTCTGGCTCCAACCATGCCCCTTGCTCTGGCTACAACCATGCCCCTTGCTCTGGCTCCAACCATGCTCCCTTGCTCTGGCTCCAACCATGCCCCTTGCTCTGGCTCCAACCATGCCCCTTGCTCTGGCTCCAACCATGCCCCTTGCTCTGGCTCCAACCATGCCCCTGGCTCTGGCTCCAACCATGCCCCTGGCTCTGGCTCCAACCATGCCCCTGGCTCTGGCTACAACCATGCCCCTTGCTCTGGCTACAACCATGCCCCTTGCTCTGGCTACAACCATGCCCCTTGCTCTGGCTCCAACCATGCCCCTTGCTCTGGCTCCAACCATGCCCCTTGCTCTGGCTCCAACCATGCCCCTTGCCCTGGCTACAACCATGCCCCTTGCTCTGGCTCCAACCATGCTCCCTTGCTCTGGCTCCAACCATGCCCCTTGCTCTGGCTCCAACCATGCTCCCTTGCTCTGGCTCCAACCATGCCCCTGGCTCTGGCTCCAACCATGCCCCTTGCTCTGGCTCCAACCATGCTCCCTTGCTCTGGCTCCAACCATGCCCCTTGCTCTGGCTACAACCATGCCCCTTGCTCTGGCTCCAACCATGCTCCCTTGCTCTGGCTCCAACCATGCTCCCTTGCTCTGGCTCCAACCATGCCCCTTGCTCTGGCTCCAACCATGCCCCTTGCTCTGGCTCCAACCATGCCCCTTGCTCTGGCTCCAACCATGCCCTGGCCCACCGGCCAAACACAATCCACCTAAGCCTTGTTCACATTGGCAGTTTGCTCGCTATTTACTCTAGAACATGTGGTAGCTAACTAGCTTGTTCATTGTTTACAAACAAATAAGTGAATATGCTAGAAAGCTACACCGCTACCTAGCTAGCTGACTGCCGTGGCTACCTAGCTAGCTGACTGCCGTGGCTACCCAGCTAGCTGACTGCCGTGGCTACCCAGCTAGCTGACTGCCGTGGCTACCCAGCTAGCTGACTGCCGTGGCTACCCAGCTAGCTGACTGCCGTGGCTACCCAGCTAGTTGACTGCCGTGGCTACCTAGCTAGTTGACTGCCGTGGCTACCTAGCTAGTTGACTGCCGTGGCTACCTAGCTAGTTGCCTGCCGTGGCTACCTAGCTAGTTGACTGCCGTGGCTACCTAGCTAGCTGACTGCCGTGGCTACCTAGCTAGTTGACTGCCGTGGCTACCTAGCTAGCTGACTGCCGTGGCTACCTAGCTAGCTGACTGCTGTGGCTACCTAGCTAGTTGACTGCCGTGGCTAGCCAAAAAGTAACTGGGAAACGTCCATGGCGAGGCAGAGTACCACAGTATGAGTCATAATACCCATAAAACCTAGCAGTCAAACAGGGAAATGGTTCCAATTGTTTTTTCCAATCGTTTTTTATATTTTTTATAAACACTTAAATTAAGGGCTTTGATAAAAGTCACCTTGTCCTAGAGAGATTTACATGGTTATTAAAACGTCACGCCACGGTAAGCCTACAGGAAACACAGCCCTTATTTTAAGTCTTTCTAAAATCCACTATGGGAAAAATGAATAAAACCATTTCCCTGTTTGACGGCAAGGTTTTATGGGTATTGTGACACTTCCAATGTGGGGCTCTACGGTTTTAGCTTGCTACATAACTTCTGAGTGACCACTACCAATCAGCCTTCACCACTGGGCACACACCAGTTATTACTATGACAACTAGTGTAGCCATGTCAGCAAATGACTGCTGTCTGAACACACATCTGATCTGCTCACTTGTAACTTGCTGTTTGAACAGTCAATATTCCAAAACGGATTTGAAAAACTAAACTGATTTGAGCATTTTTTATTTTACCTTTATTTAACTAGACAAGTCAGTTAAAAACAAATTCTTATTTTCAAAAACAGCAGGTTAACTGCCTTGTTCAGGGGACAGAACAACAGATTTTTTTTTACCTTGTCAGCTCAGGGATTTTAACCTTTGGGTTACTAGGTCAACACTAACTACTAGGCTACCTGCCGGCAGAGAGAACAAGGCTCTGGTCTCACATGACAACTATGCATATTTTAGCTCAAGAGTTGGTCATGGCTCATAAGAATACATTCCACTAAAGAACAGGGCCTCCTGTACCATCCAATGAAATGCACATCTTTACATGCTTGTTGAGCAAGTAAACATACAGGTAACTGTTAAAATAATGGAAACACAAATAAATTAGGGATACAAAGTATATTGAAAGGTGTGGTTCTTGAATAAATTAAGCAATTAACAACACTCTTGTCATCATAGAGATAGATAGAGGACTCATCATGGATTTAACCCTTTTTAGCATGGACATTGCCATTGAGTAGTCAACTGGGTGGGGATTTTGGAGAAAAATCAGCCAATGAAGAATTAGAAGAAGAACAAATATCACTTTAGAATTGAGATAGTCCCAATGGCGTTGCCCATGCTGTCACATACACTATAATGGCACATATACAAAGATGAGTTCTCTATCTGTCTCTATGGGTCATGTATAAAAAGAAAAAAAAGAAATGGTCAGTCCATTATTTTGGCTACCATGGCTATGCCCCCATAGGATGGCAATGCCCCCATCCACAGGGCATGAGCGGTCGATGAATGGTTTGATGAGCATGAAAACGATGTTAACCATATGTCATTGGCCGTTTCAGTCACCGGATCTGATGGTGCATTGCAGCTGTTCTGGCTCGTGGTTTCTGGCTCGTGGTTGCTGGCTCGTGGTTGCTGGCTCGTGGTTTCTGGCTCGTGGTTTCTGGCTCGTGGTTTCTGGCTCGTGGTTTCTGGCTCGTGGTTTCTGGCTCGTGGTTGCTGGCTCGTGGTTTCTGGCTCGTGGTTGCTGGCTCGTGGTTTCTGGCTCGTGGTTTCTGGCTCGTGGTTTCTGGCTCGTGGTTTCTGGCTCGTGGTTGCTGGCTCGTGGTTTCTGGCTCGTGGTTGCTGGATCGTGGTTGCTTGCTCGTGGTTGCTGGCTCGTGGTTGCTGGCTCGTGGTTGCTGGCTCGTGGTTGCTGGCTCGTGGTTGCTGGCTCGTGGTTGCTGGCTCGTGGTTGCTGGCTCGTGGTGGTCCACTGCCCTAGTAACACACTTTATGTTGATATTTACTGTATTTTGGCAGTTACCTGAATGTGTGAAAATTGTTACTGTTTTCAAAGTAAACATGTGTGAAAATTGTTACTGTTTTCAAAGTAAACGTGTGAAAATTGTTTTAAGTTATTCGAAGTAAACATATGGTATGTGTGAAAATATAGTTATGTTATTCAAAGTAAAGAACGTGCTCCCAATAGTTCCCACAGAGACCTTTAGGTGACCCTGGATAGCGTAGACATAACAACATAGCATAACCCAGTTGGCTCCAGATGGGACGAGGACAGACAGGGTCTCATAAGGAATCATGGAATGCTGCTGAGTCACTCAATGAAAACACAAGCAATTATTTCTCTCCCTCACAGCCCTTCACTATGCTGTGGCCTGACCTCTCTCTCAACTAGAGATTTGTATTTGTATTTATTATGGATCCCCATTAGTTCCTGCCAAGGCAGCAGCTACTCTTCCTGGGGTTTATTATGGATCCCCATTAGTTCCTGCCAAGGCAGCAGCTACTCTTCCTGGGGTTTATTATGGATCCCCATTAGTTCCTGCCAAGGCAGCAGCTACTCTTCCTGGGGTTTATTATGGATCCCCATTAGTTCCTGCCAAGGCAGCAGCTACTCTTCCTGGGGTTTATTATGGATCCCCATTAGTTCCTGCCAAGGCAGCAGCTACTCTTCCTGGGGTTTACTATGGATCCCCATTAGTTCCTGCCAAGGCAGCAGCTACTCTTCCTGGGGTTTATTATGGATCCCCATTAGTTTCTGCCAAGGCAGCAGCTACTCTTCCTGGGGTTTATTATGGATCCCCATTAGTTCCTGCCAAGGCAGCAGCTACTCTTCCTGGGGTTTATTATGGATCCCCATTAGTTCCTGCCAAGGCAGCAGCTACTCTTCCTGGGGTTTATTATGGATCCCCATTAGTTCCTGCCAAGGCAGCAGCTACTCTTCCTGGGGTTTACTATGGATCCCCATTAGTTCCTGCCAAGGCAGCAGCTACTCTTCCTGGGGTTTACTATGGATCCCCATTAGTTCCTGCCAAGGCAGCAGCTACTCTTCCTGGGGTTTATTATGGATCCCCATTAGTTCCTGTCAAGGCAGCAGCTACTCTTCCTGGGGTTTATTATGGATCCCCATTAGTTCCTGCCAAGGCAGCAGCTACTCTTCCTGGGGTTTATTATGGATCCCCATTAGTTCCTGCCAAGGCAGCAGCTACTCTTCCTGGGGTTTATTATGGATCCCCATTAGTTCCTGCCAAGGCAGCAGCTACTCTTCCTGGGGTTTATTATGGATCCCCATTAGTTCCTGCCAAGGCAGCAGCTACTCTTCCTGGGGTTTAATATGGATCCCCATTAGTTCCTGCCAAGGCAGCAGCTACTCTTCCTGGGGTTTATTATGGATCCCCATTAGTTCCTGCCAAGGCAGCAGCTACTCTTCCTGGGGTTTATTATGGATCCCCATTAGTTCCTGCCAAGGCAGCAGCTACTCTTCCTGGGGTTTAATATGGATCCCCATTAGTTCCTGCCAAGGCAGCAGCTACTCTTCCTGGGGTTTATTATGGATCCCCATTAGTTCCTGCCAAGGCAGCAGCTACTCTTCCTGGGGTTTATTATGGATCCCCATTAGTTCCTGCCAAGGCAGCAGCTACTCTTCCTGGGGTTTACTATGGATCCCCATTAGTTCCTGCCAAGGCAGCAGCTACTCTTCCTGGGGTTTATTATGGATCCCCATTAGTTCCTGCCAAGGCAGCAGCTACTCTTCCTGGGGTTTATTATGGATCCCCATTAGTTCCTGCCAAGGCAGCAGCTACTCTTCCTGGGGTGTATTATGGATCCCCATTAGTTCCTGCCAAGGCAGCAGCTACTCTTCCTGGGGTTTATTATGTATCCCCATTAGTTCCTGCCAAGGCAGCAGCTACTCTTCCTGGGGTTTACTATGGATCCCCATTAGTTCCTGCCAAGGCAGCAGCTACTCTTCCTGGGGTTTACTATGGATCCCCATTAGTTCCTGCCAAGGCAGCAGCTACTCTTCCTGGGGTTTAATATGGATCCCCATTAGTTCCTGCCAAGGCAGCAGCTACTCTTCCTGGGGTTTATTATGGATCCCCATTAGTTCCTGCCAAGGCAGCAGCTACTCTTCCTGGGGTTTATTATGGATCCCCATTTGTTCCTGCCAAGGCAGCAGCTACTCTTCCTGGGGTTTAATATGGATCCCCATTAGTTCCTGCCAAGGCAGCAGCTACTCTTCCTGGGGTTTATTATGGATCCCCATTAGTTCCTGCCAAGGCAGCAGCTACTCTTCCTGGGGTTTATTATGGATCCCCATTAGTTCCTGCCAAGGCAGCAGCTACTCTTCCTGGGGTTTATTATGGATCCCCATTAGTTCCTGCCAAGGCAGCAGCTACTCTTCCTGGGGTTTATTATGGATCCCCATTAGTTCCTGCCAAGGCAGCAGCTACTCTTCCTGGGGTTTATTATGGATCCCCATTAGTTCCTGCCAAGGCAGCAGCTACTCTTCCTGGGGTTTACTATGGATCCCCATTAGTTCCTGCCAAGGCAGCAGCTACTCTTCCTGGGGTTTATTATGGATCCCCATTAGTTCCTGCCAAGGCAGCAGCTACTCTTCCTGGGGTTTATTATGGATCCCCATTAGTTCCTGCCAAGGCAGCAGCTACTCTTCCTGGGGTTTATTATGGATCCCCATTAGTTCCTGCCAAGGCAGCAGCTACTCTTCCTGGGGTTTATTATGGATCTATTACTTTTCTGGGATGCTTGATTGTTTTTATTGCTTTACTGGAGAGCTTATCAGAAGTAGACATGCTCATGTTATTTATATTGGAGCTGCTAGTGCACGGTGAGCTGTACACAGTGGACGTCCTACTAGGGCACACTGCCTCAGTGCTAACAGTATAACTCTGGTTCATAGGCACACGATTACTGTATACAATAGCTGTAGGATCGACAGAGGCTTTCAGGGCAGGTAAAATAAAATAAAGTTACTTACATTGTGTCTGCCAACGCCCCTGGTATAATGTACATTTGCTGAAGCATTATGACAACTCAGTGACACAGTGGTAGGGATTAACTGAGCTGGGGTCATTGATAAATCATTGTTTCAACGCATACTTGAAATGCGTGGACAGAGTTCCAGGAGCCAAGATAATTTGGATGGACTCCGTTATTCCAGGAGCCAAGATAATTTGGATGGACTCCGTTATTCCAGTAGAGTATCTTCTGTTTCCAGAAGGTGTCAAAGTTATCTATAAAAAGTGATTCCAACAGAGCTACAGTAATATTTTAGCCAGGTGTGTAATGCCAATAGCCTGCTAAATCTTTCACAGCCGCGGCTAGACGATGGTACCGGACCTGAAAAAAATTTGGCTGCTTTTTGGAATCTTTCAGTGCTAGAATCAGTTTTTTAAAATCTAATTTCAGAAGTTCCGAACTAGCCCTCCTGCTGTCATTTGACCCCACATTGACTACAACTGCGTCAGCTCCCGGCATCTGCTGTATAATGGTCGGAAGTAGCCTTGTAAGGTAAGATAGGGTCACAACCATGCCCTGGTCTGGCCCACTGGCAATCACATTCCACCAAATAACAGGTTTGCCAGTAGCATCACCAAATACAACATTTACACGAAAAGAAAATAAGCCTCTCTCTCTCTCTAGTCTGTCTCTACCCTCTCTCTCTCTAACCTCTCTCTCTCTCTAGTCTGTCTCTACCCTCTCTCTCTCTCTCTCTCTAGTCTGTCTCTACCCTCTCTCTCTCTCTCTAGTCTGTCTCTACCCTCTCTCTCTCTCTCTAGTCTGTCTCTACCCTCTCTAACCTCTCTCTCTCTCTCTACCCTCTCTCTCTCTCTCTCTAGTCTGTCTCTACCCTCTCTCTCTCTCTCTCTAACCTCTCTCTCTCTCTCTCTCTCTCTAACCTCTCTCTCTAGTCTGTCTCTACCCTCTCTCTCTCTCTCTCTCTCTCTAACCTCTCTCTCTCTCTCTAACCTCTCTCTCTAGTCTGTCTCTACCCTCTCTCTCTCTCTAGTCTGTCTCTACCCTCTCTCTCTCTCTCTAACCTCTCTCTCTAGTCTGTCTCTACCCTATTTCTCTCTCTAGTCTGTCTCTACCCTATTTCTCTCTCTAGTCTGTCTCTACCCTACTTCTCTCAGCCCTTTCTCTCTAACCTCTCTCTCTCTCTCTCTCTCTCTCTCTCTCTAACCTCTCTCTCTCTCTCTCTAACCTCTCTCTCTCTCTCTCTAACCTCTCTCTCTCTCTCTCTCTCTCTAACCTCTCTCTCTCTCTAACCTCTCTCTCTCTCTAACCTCTCTCTCTCTAACCTCTCTCTCTCTCTCTAACCTCTCTCTCTCTCTCTAACCTCTCTCTCTCTCTAACCTCTCTCTCTCTCTCTCTCTAACCTCTCTCTCTCTCTAGTCTACCCTATTTCTCTCTCTAACCTCTCTCTCTAGTCTGTCTCTACCCTATTTCTCTCTCTCTAACCTCTCTCTCTAGTCTGTCTCTACCCTATTTCTCTCTCAGCCCTTTCTGTCTCTCTCTAACCTCTCTCTCCAAATCTCTCTAACCTCTCAATTTCTATTCTCTCTAACCTCTCTATCCAATCTCTCCAACCTCTTTATCCAATCTCTCCAACCTCTTTATCCAATCTCTAATTTCTCTCTCTAACCTCTCTCCAATCTCTCTAACCTCTCTATCCAATCTATTTTACCTCTATCCAATCGCTCTTATCTCTCTATCCAATCTCTCTTACCTCTCTAACCTCTATCCAATCTCTCTTACCTCTCTAACCTCTATCCAATCTCTCCAAGCTATCTAACCTCTCTATCCAATCTCAAATCTCTATCCAGTCTCAAATCTCTCAGCCCTTTCTCTCTCTTTAAATCTCTCTAACCTCTCAATTTATATTCTCTCTAACCTCTCAATTTATATTCTCTCTAACCTCTTTATCCAATATCTCTAATCTCTCTGACCTCTTTATCCAATCTCAAATCTCTCTAACCTCTCAGCCCTTTTTCTCTAATCTCTCTCTCTATCTCTCCAATCACTCTAACCACTGTCTGTAATCTCTCTCTAATCTCTCTCTACCCTTCTGTTTTATGTAACAATACCAAATGTAACATATCATACTAATTGGAGTGTCCTCGGATTTACATTTACTATGTTACGTCTCGTCTATGAGACCAGGCTGGGTATTCTGCTCTAGACAAACACTGACTCACACCCTACTGGATTTCATTATTATTAATGTTATAACTGAATGTAGTACTGTACAGTGTTCTGACATTGCCTGTATAGAAAATTCATAAACATGAAAACAGTGAAATATGTTTCTCCACATTCCAAGAATGTCGTTCACTTCATGATACCACTGAGTGTGTGTGTGTGTGAATGAAATGTATACAGTCCTCTGCCAAGAAGTTTCATACGGCGTTAGCCCTAGAAATTGCATCATGGCACAAGTTAGGCATCTCTAATACAGCAGTGTTGATCCAGTAGTGTGATCATATAGGATTATTGGGAAACTAAATGGGGCGGCAGGGTAGCCTAGTGGTTAGAGTGTTGGACTAGTAACCAGAAGGTTGCAAGTTCAAATCCCTGAACTGACAAGGTACAAATCTGTTGTTCTGCCCCTGAACAGGCAGTTAACCCACTGTTCCTGGGCCGTCATTGAAAATAAGAATTTGTTCTTAACTGACTTGCCTAGTTAAATAAAGGTAAAATAAAATAAAATAATACTGTTTCTAAGAGTTCTGGGTGTTCCTGTCCTGGGCTGGACCCAGACGAGTCTTAATGGACATCAGGGTACCAGTGTAGGTGGCTGAGGCCTTGGGTAATACCATTATATTCAGTCTATGGATAATACCAGTACATTCATTCAGTCTATGGGTAAAACCAGTACATTCAGTCTATGGGTAAAACCAGTACATTCATTCAGTCTATGGGTAATACCAGTATATTCATTCAGTCTATGGGTAAAACCAGTACATTCATTCAGTCTATGGGTAATACCAGTATATTCATTCAGTCTATGGGTAATACCAGTATATTCATTCAGTCTATGGGTAATACCATTATATTCATTCAGTCTATGGATAATAACAGTATATTCATTCAGTCTATGGGTAATACCATTATATTCATTCAGTCTATGGGTAATACCATTATATTCATTCAGTCTATGGGTAATACCAGTATATTCATTCAGTCTATGGGTAAAACCAGTACATTCATTCAGTCTATGGGTAATACCAGTATATTCATTCAGTCTATGGGTAATACCAGTATATTCATTCAGTCTATGGGTAATACCATTATATTCATTCAGTCTATGGATAATAACAGTATATTCATTCAGTCTATGGGTAATACCATTATATTCATTCAGTCTATGGGTAATACCATTATATTCATTCAGTCTATGGGTAATACCAGTATATTCATTCAGTCTATGGGTAATACCAGTATATTCATTCAGTCTATGGGTAATACCATTATATTCATTCAGTCTATGGGTAATACCAGTATATTCATTCAGTCTATGGGTAATACCAGTATATTCATTCAGTCTATGGTTAATACCAGTATATTCCTTCAGTCTATGGGTAATACCATTATATTCAGTCTATGGGTAATACCATTATATTCAGTCTATGGGTAATACCAGTATATTCATTCAGTCTATGGGTAATACCATTATATTCATTCAGTCTATGGGTAATACCATTATATTCATTCAGTCTATGGGTAATACCAGTATATTCATTCAGTCTATGGGTAATACCAGTATATTCATTCAGTCTATGGGTAATACCAGTATATTCATTCAGTCTATGGGTAATACCATTATATTCAGTCTATGGGTAATACCAGTATATTCAGTCTATGGGTAATACCAGTATATTCATTCAGTCTATGGGTAATACCAGTATATTCATTCAGTCTATGGGTAATACCAGTATATTCATTCAGTCTATGGGTAATACCATTATATTCATTCAGTCTATGGGTAATACCAGTATATTCATTCAGTCTATGGGTAATACCAGTATATTCATTCAGTCTATGGTTAATACCAGTATATTCATTCAGTCTATGGTTAATACCAGTATATTCATTCAGTCTATAGTTAATACCAGTATATTCATTCAGTCTATGGTTAATACCAGTATATTCATTCAGTCTATGGTTAATACCAGTATATTCATTCAGTCTATGGTTAATACCAGTATATTCATTCAGTCTATGGTTAATACCAGTATATTCATTCAGTCTATGGGTAATACCATTATATTCAGTCTATGGGTAATACCATTATATTCAGTCTATGGGTAATACCATTATATTCAGTCTATGGGTAATACCATTATATTCATTCAGTCTATGGGTAATACACAGTGTAAATGACTGAATAAACGTATGATATTATTCCTTTAAAAATTATAATTGTATAAACTATGACAAAACATTTGGTTTTGTTTTCAATCGATAAAAGGAAGACCTATTTTAGGCATATATAAATACAGAAATGACAAAGCAGGTTTAGCTTCTTTTAACACAGTGCCTTTGTTATTGGAGTCTGCCAGCTTAGTTCACGCTAGCAAAAAGGAGCGTCTGAAAATGGTTTGTGAGCGTCTGAAAATGGTTTGTGAGCGTCTGAAAATGGTTTGTGAGCGTCTGAAAATGGTTTGTGAGCGTCTGAAAATGGTTTGTGTGCGTCTGAAAATGGTTTGTGAGCGTCTGAAAATGGTTTGTGAGCGTCTGAAAATGGTTTGTGAGCGTCTGAAAATGGTTTGTGAGCGTCTGAAAATGGTTTGTGAGCGTCTGAAAATGGTTTGTGAGCGTCTGAAAATGGTTTGTGAGCGTCTGAAAATGGTTTGTGAGCGTCTGAAAATGGTTTGTGAGCGTCTGAAAATGGTTTGTGAGCGTCTGAAAATGGTTTGTGAGCGTCTGAAAATGGTTTGTGAGCGTCTGAAAATGGTTTGTGAGCGTCTGAAAATGGTTTGTGAGCGTCTGAAAATGGTTTGTGTGCGTCTGAAAATGGTTTGTGAGCGTCTGAAAATGGTTTGTGAGCGTCTGAAAATGGTTTGTGAGCGTCTGAAAATGGTTTGTGAGCGTCTGAAAATGGTTTGTGAGCGTCTGAAAATGGTTTGTGAGCGTCTGAAAATGGTTTGTGAGCGTCTGAAAATGGTTTGTGAGCGTCTGAAAATGGTTTGTGAGCGTCTGAAAATGGTTTGTGAGCGTCTGAAAATGGTTTGTGAGCGTCTGAAAATGGTTTGTGAGCGTCTGAAAATGGTTTGTGAGCGTCTGAAAATGGTTTGTGAGCGTCTGAAAATGGTTTGTGAGCGTCTGAAAATGGTTTGTGAGCGTCTGAAAATGGTTTGTGTGCTCATGGAAAGGGTTTGTGTGCTTCTGGAAAGGGTTTGTGTGCTCCTGGAAAGGGTTTGTGTGCTCCTGGAAAGGGTTTGTGTGCTCCTGGAAAGGGTTTGTGTGCTCCTGGAAAGGGTTTGTGTGCTCCTGAAAGGGTTTGTGTGCTCCTGGAAAGGGTTTGTGTGCTCCTGGAAAGGGTTTGTGTGCTCCTGGAAAGGGTTTGTGTGCTCCTGGAAAGGGTTTGTGTGCTCCTGGAAAGGGTTTGTGTGCTCCTGGAAAGGGTTTGTGTGCTCCTGGAAAGGGTTTGTGTGCTCCTGGAAAGGGTTTGTGTGCTCCTGGAAAGGGTTTGTGTGCTCCTGGAAAGGGTTTGTGTGCTCCTGAAAGGGTTTGTGTGCTCATGGAAATGCATTTAAAGTGTTTTTGTCTCTTTTATGTCAGTGGCATGTGTTAATATCATTATGCATTTTCATTTTACAACTGTAATATATTTTCAAAGTGGTCTCCTCGTTTAGTTTCTATTCCTGCCACTCATAAAAGGAACCAACCACAACAACTACACATCTAGTTCAGCCATTTTAAAATGGCATTGAAACACACACACACACGCTCACACAATCTCACGCACGCACGCAAGCACGCTCACACACACAGAGAAGAGATGAAATGTCTGACATTTTATGAAAACTTACAGTTAAGATAAGAAAACAACATAGCTATTCTGTTTGATAAAATAACGTGTTTGAAGTTAATCATATGAGCTCCATTAAAAAAGTTGGGCAGCAGCTGAGTTATAGGTTCTTCTGCAAAACAAGTAGACTGACTAACTGACTCCAAACACAGGCAGTTTGTTGGCAAAGAAAAGTTATTGGGTCTTTTGTTTAAAAAAATACAAAGAGAAGGATTCTAGTCAAACTACTCTGAAGGGATATTTTGAGTAATCTGCCTAAATATTTGCATATTGAGTTGTTTGATTTGTTTACACATATTCTAACTATTATTATTCAAAATATTTAACAAGTTTACAGCAAATATGATAATATATTTGGGGATGAATCGTAAAAGCACGTATAAAAAAATAACACACACACAAAAAAAACGGTATACTAGAGCATCAATCAGAGGCATGCAATTTAATCAACAGTCCTATTAGTCTTCCACTCACCCTCTTCAAAGCAACTCTTCTATCCGGACCGTTACCGTCCTCTCGTGCCGTCTCTTTGCTCCTCAGTGCGTTCTATATTCATGCTTTTCTAGCCTACCCTACGGTCTGTCGCTGAAAACAGTGGGTAGGATCGGGCAATGCAATATATCTGTCTCTCAAAGACCTGTACCAAAGTCGCTGCTGCACCGCCGATAGAAGGGAAGTTTAAGATCAGTCATGCTGGACTGGGTGGGAATGTTACGCTGCGTTCTGCCTCTCTCTCCCTGCACTCCTGACATTGGAGAAACTCGTTCGTGCGCAAGATTGCAATTAGATCGATGTTAAAGTGGAAGTGTATTAATTGGCCCAGTCATTGTGTAGTTTTAATTATTGCAATTGCTCGAGTCAATACAGTGAAAGTTACACAATACAGTAACTAGATTTAAATTGGACTATATTTAGATTTGAAAAGATTTGTTCAGTCTACAAATCTACACATATATTCAGTAATAACAATTTAAGTGAAAACTCACATGGGAAAATCATTTTATTCTCGAAGGACATGACATGTGTTTTTTTCTATTATATCGGGCAGGTTGTATAATTTACATAACTTTTATTTTGAAGTGACCGAAAGTGCCGAAAGTGCACTCCAGAACACCACCTTGTGGGTGTCCACTAATTACCACAACCACAAAGTCTGACACTAAATCGTAACAACTCATTAAAACAAAAATGTGCTTTTTTTGTTATGCATAAGGTTAGCAGTGGGGTTAAGGTTAGATTTAAATGCAAAATTTAAGAAGATATTTTTGAAATGGGCGGGGTTTAAGACTTTGTGGCTGTGTTAACTAGTTATAACCCAATTTGTGGGGGAAAGCAGAGAAAACGATGACAAATTGTTACACAAGTTGTTAAAACACAAAACTTTTAATAACAAACTTTTAAATCAATTCAAACAACATTTTAACATTTCCAAAGACAAAAATGTGAATACGACACCGGAACCTCACGTGCAGATATTCTAAGAGCAGATAGCGCCACATGGAGGCTGTTCTGAAGAACTTGGAGAGGACCACGGAGCTACTCGCCTTGATGCAAACCGAGTAGTGGGACAATCCCAGGACAGAGCCTTCTAATGGACTCAGTACGAACACCTCCAGCAAACATCATGGAGATATTGGAAAAACAACTACAGGCAACCAACGAAAGCATATGAACAATTGTTCAAGGATACAACGGATATCACGTTCCCTGACCTGTAGCAGTGTCAACTCTTGCTGCTCGTGGGATTACAAAAGACCGCCTCGGTCCCAAACTGTTTGAACTTCTAGTTTCAGAACGGTTGGAGCGAAATCGAAGGATGCCACAAGTCATTGTACTGAGCTCATTGAAATCAAATCAAGTCTTGATTGCCATTCATTTGAAACGCAGTACATCAGTTCCTAGTCCTTACGCTTCGAACACACCGACTGTGTCATTGCGTTTCGAGACACCAGAAGTACATTCATTTCCAATGGAATGCTCCATTTGCCTTCAGCAATGCGTTGCAGAGACAGTTGCCCTACGTTCTGTGTGGTGCATACGTTCGATTTATCGAACATATTCATCAAATTGTATGTGTAGACTTGACAGAAAATAGCTAAATATGAATGTAGATTTTTTTTCCGATCACCTGCTCCAGATGGTTGGAGCCAGGATCACCCGGATGGATACCAACTACCGGGAGTCCATCAGCCCAGTTGAACACCTGGCGATTTGTCTCGGGTAAGCTACATTCTAGTACATTTTTAAAGCCTTTGATACCATAATTGATTGATATTTGATACATTGTTTTTATGTGCAACCTAGCTAGCTAAAGGGCTCTAGTTAATAGTCCCTAATTGACATCAGATGTACTTTTACAGAATGTTCATTGGGACTATAACTTTTCCCAAAGTTGGTTTATAATCCTTTTTTAATTATGCAATGTTACCAAATGAAAAGAAAGGTGCCTTCTGCCCTGATGAAGGTAGGCTAGTCTTTTCCAGGACCCATTGTTGTTCAAGACAGTTACAGTCATTCATTACATTCTTATTGGACTTACATACACTCTTAGAAAAAAAGGTTCCAAACGTGTCCTTCTGCTTTCCCCATAGAATAACCATTTTTCGTTCCAGGTATAATACTTAATACATGGAACCCAATAGGGTTCTACTTTGAACCAAAAGGGATACTACCTGGAACCTAAAAGGGATCTCCTATGGGGACAGCCAGAGAACCCTTTTAAGGAGATAGTACCATTCTTTCTAAGAGTAGAGTTGGCCTGGACTACAGTTTGATATAGTCAATGACTGAATTGTACTGTTTCAAGGCATTGTTAATGATGGTTGATGAGTATTACAATATAATTAGTGAAGCAAAATAAGCAGTCATGAGGTATATGAGTAGATATAATATATGAGTAGATATAATATGTGAGTAGATATAATATGTGAGTAGATATAATATATGAGTAGATATAATATATGAGTAGATATAATATATGAGTAGATATAATATATGAGTAGATATAATATATGAGTAGATATAATATATGAGTAGATATAATATGTGGGTGGAATTCAAGTTATACACAATATTGATCATTATTTTGAATTATATTTTAGATTCTTGGCGACAGGGGACTCCTACAGGACCATAGGATTCAGCTTCCGAGTTGGACGGTCCACGGTGGCAGGCATTGTCCCCTCTGTGGCACAAGCCATTTGGGACTGTCTGGTTGGTGAACACATGCCTGTCTCCAAGAAGGAAGACTGGAGGGCCATTGCTGCCGAGTTCCTGGAGAGGTGGAATTTCCCCAACTGTCTTGGCTCCATTGACGGGAAACATGTGGTAATCCAGGCTCCACCGTGCTCAGGGTCACAATTCTACAACTACAAGGGTACATATTCAGTTGTACTCTTGGCTGTAGTAGATGCCATCTACTGTTTCCGTGTTGTCGATGTTGGTGATTACGGCAAAGGAAGTGATGACGGGACCCTCCGGGACTCTGCCTTCGGCCAGGCACTTCAGGATGGCACCCTGGAGATTCCACCTCCTGCATCACTCCCTGGGGCTAAAGACCTGGGACCTGTTCCCCACGTCTTCGTCGGCGACGAGGCCTTCCCTTTAAGACCCAACCTCATGAGGCCCTACGCTGGACACCAGCTGCCATTGCCAAAGCCTGTAAGGATCTTTAACAAACGACTGTCCAGGGCAAGGTTAGTTGTTGAATGCGCCTTTGGGATTCTGGCAGCCCGATGGAGAATGTATTGGAGAGTGCTTGGTCTCAGCCGCTCAAATGTCGATGCCTGTGTGAAGGCCACATGAGTTCTCCACAACTACCTGCGGAGGTCATTCCAGTGTTCTCCACAACTACCTGCGGAGGTCATTCCAGTGTTCTCCACAACTACCTGCGGAGGTCATTCCAGTGTTCTCCACAACTACCTGCGGAGGTCATTCCAGTGTTCTCCACAACTACCTGCGGAGGTCATTCCAGTGTTCTCCACAACTACCTGCGGAGGTCATTCCAGTGTTCTCCACAACTACCCGCGGAGGTCATTCCAGTGTTCTCCACAACTACCTGCGGAGGTCATTCCAGTGTTCTCCACAACTACCTGCGGAGGTCATTCCAGGAGCCGCTCCGGATGGCATGCCAAATGGTCACCAACCTGATGCCACCGGGGGCAGGTACCAACAACGCCCCCAGACAGGCACTCCAGGTGATGGAGAAGCTGACCACCTACTTCTCATCGCCAGCAGGTGAAGTCCCATGGCAGTATGCCGTGGACTGAAACAGCTCTTTTAAGAGCCCCATAACACAAAGGTTATTTTAAGAACCAGCCACCGTTGTCCATAAAATTGAATTTTTTTCCCCCCAGATGACTATGTATCATTGTCTCTCTTAATTTTGGAGTAAAGACCACACCTTAACCCCTTCCATTAACGGCAGTATTATACACACCTGGGAGCACTAATTAAGGTTATACGACAGTTAGTATGATAACAAAGGGAAAGGGTAACCTAGGGTCCATACAAATAGTATAGTTTACCACCTGGTTCACTGGCCTGACAAAATACAGGTGGAAGAGAATGTGTTTTTACTTTCATCTTGTATTAGATCAGCAAAGGTGTTGGGAAGAAATAAGCAGATTCAGTCTAAATTAGATATTAATAAACAACTGAAACAACTGACTATGAAAACATAATTTAATAAGTATTCAAGTACAGGAAAGAACATGACAGGTATATGTGTTATAAAAATGTTTTTTTTAAATTAAACCATTGAAAGAGATGTGTGTGTAAACAAACATAAAAACATGAATGTGTAGCCTGTAATCTGTAAGAGAACAACAAGAGCATGTATTTCTGTCACAACTGCAGACAGATACAGGGACAACTCATAAAGCCTAGACATAGTAGGGGAACTTCAGACATGGCCATACAGAGAGAGAGGGCAGGGCACTGGAGATCTGAGGGACAGAGAGGAGTGGAGAAGAGGTGTGTGTCTCTGTCTCTGGTAAAAAAATTAAATGTAGCCATAACACAGCTAAATAAACAAATGGCCCCTGGACGTCATGGACCAGTCGATTGAACTTAACTTCACAAACAGTTTCAACACCCTGGTTTTCAAGTGGTTTTAAATTAAAGAAATATATTGACCTTTAGTCTCGTAAGAGACCAACAAGAGCATCTGTGAATTCTCCGGTGTATGACCAGGACCAATATGCGGCGTGGTAAGTGTCAGCCCCGTGTGGTGTAAAACACAGACACGGAAACAATCACCCACCAACAAACAGTAAAACCCAGGTTACCTAAATTTGTTCTTAACTGACTTGCCTAGTTAAATAAAGGTAAAAAAATAAAAAAAATAACGGCACCTGCCTCTGATTGAGAACCATACTAGGTCGAACACAGAAAAACAACCTAGAAACACAAAACATAGAATACCCACCCAACTCACGTCCTGACCAACTAAAACAAACAATTAACACTATTTTTTTTATTTTACCTTTATTTTACTAGGCAAGTCAGTTAAGAACAAATTCTTAATTTCAATGACAGCCTAGGAACAGTGGATTAACTGCCTGTTCAGGGGCAAAACGACAGATTTGTACCTTGTCAGCTCCGGTTACTAGTCCAATGCTCTAACCACTAGGCTACCCTGCCGCCCCAAATAGCTAGGGTCAGAACGTGACAAGTACATTGGTCTTGTTGTGTGCTGCACAAGGAGTGGCTACTAGATATAGGGGGCGCTCTTTTAATTTTTCGATGAAAAACGTTCCCGTTTTAAACAAGATATTTTGTCACGAAAAGATGCTCGACTATGCATATAATTGACCGCTTTGGAAAGAAAACACTCTGACGTTTCCAAAACTGCAAAGATATTGTCTGTGAGTGCCACAGAACGGATGTTACAGGCGAAACCCAGATAAAAATCCAATCAGGAAGTGCCGCATTTTTTTAAACCGCTTCATGCCAATGACTCCTTATATGGCTGTGAAGGAGCTAGGAGTCAGCTTACGTTTTCCACGTTTTCCCCAAGGTGTCTACAGCATTGTGACGTATTTGTAGGCATATCATTGGAAGATTGACCATAAGAGACTACATCTACCAGGTGGTCGCTTGGTGTCCTCCGTTGCAATTATTGCATTATCTCCAGCTGCGGTATTTTTTTGTTTGCTTCTGATGAGAAGCCAACTGCCACCACTGATAGATTATCGAATAGATATGTGAAAAACACCTTGAGGATTGATTCTAAACAATGTTTGCCATGTTTCTGTCGATATTATGGAGCTAATTTGGGAAAAAGTTTGGCGTTGTAAGTGACTGCATTTTCCGGTCTTTTTCTTAGCCAAACGTGATGAACAAAACGGAGCTATTTCGTCTACACAAATATTATTTTTGGAAAAAATGAACATTTGCTATCTGAGTCTCTATCTAACTAAGAGTCTCGTCATTGAAAACATCCGAAGTTCTTCAAAGGTAAATTATTTTATTTGAATGCTTTTCTTGTTTTTGTGAAAATGTTGCCTGCTGAATGCTAGGCTTAATGCTATGCTAGGCTATCAATACTCTTACACAAATGCTTGTGTAGCTATGGTTGTAAAGCATATTTAGAAAATCTGAGATGACAGTGTTGTTAACAAAAGGCTAAGCTTGTGTTTCAATGTATTTATTTCATTTCATTTGCGATTTTCATGAATAGGAAACGTTGCGTTATGGTAATGAGCATGAGGCTATGATTACGCTCCCGGATACGGGATTGCTCGACGCTAGAGGTTAACATTCTTTCCTAAGATGTGCTTACCATTATTGATCTGTAGATTTGATTAGCACAAGGTCATTTGTCTTTTTCCCCATTGGTTCAGTCTGTTACAGAGATGTGACATGATAGATTATCGACCTCTGACCAGTCCCAGTAATGCTGCTGACATCGGGGATATTTTGTACCTGCAGCACCCTCAGACATTGATTTATTTCCTACAGTAGAATAAGACCATACAATCTGATCCGTTGTAGAACATTGCCTTTTAAAGACGCAAACCTAATCCTGGACTACAAAAGGTATTTCAATGGAGATTATCCACTGTGCATGCTTTTTTTTTGTCCAGGACTAAACTTAATCTGTGACTACTGGGAAAACTGGCCCTGAATGTTCACAAACGTAATAGTGTATCTTAATCCAGACCATAGATCTTAAAATACTTTCTGGTATTCACCTGATATAGCAAAGCCACTGAAGCCGACTGCCAGGGCCAGGAAAGAGGTGGCCACAGCCTTGGTGGGAGAGAAACAAACCACAAGAAGCAAAGATGGCCTCCATTTTCAAACCCCCTACACACAGGCAACGACACATGATCATTCTCTTATGTTTGACCGTTTAGCAGATTATTTTACACAGAGTTTCAATCAGTGCATTGAAACTACATTAGTTATAGTAAAAAAAAAAACGGCATATCACAATCATTGCAATTAAAACTGTGAGTAAGTGTAAAGTGTGTTGGTTTGGCCCATACAGCGTAGTTATTATCCTTGGAGACCTGGATCAGTGATGTTCTTGGTGTTATGTATCGGTTAGGAATCTATTATGAAGTCCTTATGTAGCTTATCCTATCTCCACAGTTCATGATCTTCCTGACAGTGGTAGGAGACAGGTTGTTCTTTATAGATTATGAAAATGTTACGAAGTCCCTATGTAGCCCGTATGAAGTCCCTATGTAGCCCTTACGAAGTCCTTGTGAAGTCCCTATGTAGCCCTTATGAAGTCATTATGTAGTCATTATGAAGTCCCTATGTATTCCTTATTAAGTCCCTATGTAGCCATTATGAAGTCCCTATGTAGCCCTTATGAAGTCCCTATGTAGCCCTTATGAAGTCCCTATATAGCACTCACCTCCACAGTTCATGATCTTCCTGACGGTGGTAGTAGAGAGTAAGTTCCTGGTGCGCAGCCAGTCAGCCAGTCAGCCAGTCAGCCAGTCAGTCAGTCAGCCAGCCAGTCAGTCAGCCAGTCAGATCGGCCAGCCAGCCAGTCAGTCTTAATTCAGTCTCATCTGAAACTTGTAAATTCTTGGTTATCTGCACGAACCCTGGCTAACAAGTTGAGTCAGCAATACAAAATTGGGTTTAATTATTTATTTACTAAATACCTAACTAATCACACAGAATTACACATACACATAATTAAATCATAACTTGATTACAAATTACGTCATGAAGGAAAACGTCCCTAGCGGGCGGAACAGATATGACAGCTGGTGACACAAAAGAAAAGGGGCTGGGTTTGAGTGAAAGAGTGGGAAGACTGAGGAACAAAGGGCGAAGCTGTGCTATCGTAAATACAGAATCTTATGCATTCTAAATTACCGCCCATTTGGAAAAGGAAAATGCAATAAATATTTACTCTGAGCTGCGCTTCGGAAGGTTGGTTGGTGGTAGGAAGTTTGGTGGTAGATGGAAGGCCGTGTTGTCCAACCCGAGTCCTTTGAAGAGTCCTCTGCTAGTCAATTGTATATGTTGTAGTAACATCGTTGTGTGGTAGAAGGAATACTCTGTCTGTTCCTTCCTAACCTGCGTTTGCAGCTGCTGTTGCTAACTCAACGGCTCGGAGGTATCACTTCTGTAGTGAATAAGAGTTCAAAGTTCATACCATTCGCAACCAAAGCTCACGCTGATGTTGGCTTCGTTCTGTAGTTATTATCTGAACCATTCTGACATCGGACCGTCGTCCTCACATCCTCGGAACAGGAGGTTATATTGTCATCAAGGCTTTATATAGAAAGGGAGAGGAGGGCGTGTTTGAACAGTTTTATAGCCCATGTCCCTTCACAGGGGCAGGCCACTGATTGAGCATAGCCCTACCTTATGAAAACCCAAATCTCACATTTTAGAAGCTAAAATCACATTTCATCCCATCAAATAATTTCATATTCAAACATTTAAATTGCACAACAATTCCATGTGAATCTGATAACTATAATGTGTAGACTTTCCACTGTAGAGTTTGTCATCTTATCATTGATGAGAATGTCTCAGATGACAACCGAACTGACATCATATTCATTAAGTACCACCGCATATGTTCAATTGGTCGGATTACCAGAATATAGTTCATTTCCCCCCACCTTCTGATGTTCCCAGAATCTCTATGTTAACCAAGGGTTTTGCAAATGTAACATCAGTAGGGTAGAGAGAGAAAAAAGGGGGGGAAGAGGTATTTATGACTGTCATAGCCTGGGAGTAGGTTTAACGTCATGGCATCTCTATATATTCTACCTCTTGGTCGTTTGGAAACACAATGTTAACTTTCACTGCTATGAGGACGACACGCAGCTGTACATTTCGATAAAACATGGTGAACCCCGCCTAATTGCCTACCCAGGAAGTCTGTGTTTCAGACATATGGAAGTGGATGGCAGACAAAACAGAGTTCTGTTAGTTCTACGTCCAGATAGTTCTAGGTCCCAAGAAACAAAGCGATCTGCTGTTGGATTCTGACAATTAATCTCGATGGTTGTACAGTCGTCACAAATAAAACTGTGAAGAACCTCGGCGTTACTCTGGACCTCGATCCCTCTTTAGAATATTTTAAGGGCAGCTTTTTCCATCTTCGTAACGTTGCATAACTCTGCAACTTTTTGCCCAAAAATTATGCAGAAAAATGAATTCATGCTTTAGTCACTTCTAGATTAGACTAATCAGGGCTGATTTCAAGGTTTTACTGCTAACTTACAAAGTGTTTCTTGCCCCTATCTATCTCTCTGATTTGGTCCTGCCGTACATGCCTACAAGTATGCTACAGTCACAAGATGCAGGCCTCCTTATTGTCCCTAGAATTTCTAAGCAAACAGCTGGAGGCAGGGCTTTCTTCTATAGAGTTCTCCCCTCCCTGAGGACCTGAGCCCTAGGACCATGCCTCAGGACTACCTAAAAGTGACATGCATACCAATTCCATGCTCAGTACAAAATAAAGTAAGGAAGACAACCACCCACAGACAGGTTTGTTGCTGTAACATACAGACAACCACTCACAGACAGGCTTGTTGCTGTATCACACAGATAACCACCCACAGACAGGGTCGTTACTGTGATTTTGAAGATGTAAAGAACTTCCTCAGGCATTGTGTCTGAGATCTGATCATCTGTGTGGTCCAGCTGCTATAAAGACAACCCCCCCTCCCCCCACCAAGTATTTTCAAATCAAGGGAGGCGATGGGGAGAGGATGGATTTTTAAATAATTGAGATGGTCATTTACCATGGTCTGATCCTTCAGCATTCACAGTGGAGTGACAGCAGCCAAACCCTGGCCACCATGCCCCTCTCTCTCATGCCCTATGGTCCTCTGGTTCCTCTTTCTCTCAAACAACCCTGTTACTGACGCCACATGATTCACTGCTGATTGCTGTCGTTGACTCTTCCAAAGCTGCAGCCAAGCAAAGCCAAAGGTATCCTGGAACTCCTTTCTAAACTGCCGTCCCACGAAGCAAGTAAACAGCGGGTTGACACAGGTATTCAGGCTACATAGACAGATCTCCAGGCAGAATGCCAGGTCTACGGGCTGCCAGAACGCCGGCCTACCCAGGTACATGGCATGCATCACGATGGCCGCGTTCCTGCTTAGGTGGTAGGGCAGGTAGAACAGGGCAAAGAGGGTCAGCACGGCGGTCAACACACGGGTCAGACGGAGACGTCGCCCCTTGTTTTTGTGGAGGTGGACCTGTGGCCGACGGCTGCGGAGGCGGAGCTCCCTGATGCTGTGGAGACAAAAAAAAAGCATGTTGGAGACAGAATAGTAAACAAATATATTAAAAGAAAGAAATAGAGCCAAATCAAACACTCTATATTATAGGCTGTGTTTCCAATAATTTAATAAATCAGGATCAATCAATCAGTAAATCAACCAATCAATAAATAATGTAATGGGTAACTACCTGCGGAGGCAACAGTAACATATGGAGTTTAGAGGGACGAGGAAGCCGATGGTGGTACAGCAGATTGAGTAGGGTAGGCTCTCCTCAGTGTCGTCCAGTAACATATACAGGGTACACACGGTACGATTATTGTCTCCGGGGCAATGTTGTAGCAAAGTCATGTGAGCTACAGGGACACTTATCACCATGGAAATCGCCCAGATAACGGCACAGAGGAAACAGGTCTGCCGGCGGCCGAGTAACACCACAGAGCGCAGCGGGTGGACGATGGCGAGATAGCGGTCCACGCTAACGCAGGAAACGAAGAAGATGCTGAGGTAGAAGTAGTTGTGGTAGAGCAACCGAAGGGTCTTGCAGAGTGACACACCTAAAATTAGACAAACAGTCCGTAGGTATGGTGTGATCCTTTTGAGATTTGATTTTTTTTTCTCAATTTAGGCGAAGATCCAACGATAACAGACACCAGCAGATGTATTTTTTGTTCTTTTGTTTTGTTAGAAGTGGTGGAACTGCTTGGAGCTGTCAAATAGGTTGTCAAGAACCCGCCCTAATAGGTGATCATTGTCAAGAACCCGCCCTAATAGGTGATCATTGTCAAGAACCCGCCCTAATAGGTGATCATTGTCAAGAACCCGCCCTAATAGGTGATCATTGTCAAGAACCCGCCCTAATAGGTGATCATTGTCAAGAACCCGCCCTAATAGGTGACCATTGTCAAGAACCCGCCCTAATAGGTGATCATTGTCAAGAACCCGCCCTAATAGGTGATCATTGTCAAGAACCCGCCCCACTTGTGATAGAAGTTCAGAGCGAGAAAGTGTATATGCAAAAAAACAAACAAACAAATCCTGGGTTAATTCACCTGTCAATCTACAGTTGAAGTGGGAGGTTTACATACACTTCGGTTGTAGTCATTAAAACTCATTTTTCAACCACTCCACAAATCTCTTGTTAACAAACTAATAGTTTTGACAAGTCGGTTAGGACTATCTACTTTGTGCATGACACAAGTAATTTTTCCAACAATTGTTTACAGATTATTTCACTTATAATTCACTGTATCACAATTCCAGTGGGTCAGACATTTACATACACTAAGTTGACTGTGCCTTTTAAACAGCTTGGAAAATTCCAGAAAATTTGAGTCAATTGGAGGTGTACCTGTGGATGTATTTCAAGGCCTACCTTCAGACTCAGTGCCTCTTTACTTGACATCATGAGAAAATCAAAAGAAATTGGCCAAGACATCAGAAAAAGAATTGTAGACCTCCACAAGTCTGGTTCATCCTTCGGGAAAATTTCTGTACAAACAAGAGTACGCAAGAATAAACACCATCCGAAACCGCCATAAAAAGCCAGACTACGGTTTGCAACTGCACATGGGGACAAAGATTGTACTTTTTGGAGAAATGTCCTCTGGTCTGATGAAACAAAAATAGAACTGTTTGGCCATAATGACCATCGTTAGTTATGTTTGGAAGAAAAGGGGAGGCTTGCAAGCCGAAGAACACCATCCCAACCGTGAAGCACGGGGGTGGCAGCATCATGTTGTGGGGGTGCTTTTCTGCAGGAGAGACTAGTGCACTTCACAAAATAGATGGCTACATGAGGAAGGAAAATTATGTGGATATATTGAAGCAACATCTCAAGACATCAGTCAGGAAGTTAAAGATTGGTCGCAAATGGGTCTTCCAAATGGACAATGACCCCAAGCATACTTCCAAAGTTGTGGCAAAATGGCTTAAGGACAACAAAGTAAAGGTATTGGAGTGGCCATCACAAAGCCCTGACCTCAATCCCATAGAAATTTGTGGGCAGAACTGAAAAAGCGTGTGTGAGCAAGGAGGCCTACAATCCTGACTTAGTTACACCAGCTCTGTCAGGAGGAATGGGCCAAAATTCACCCAACTTATTGTGGGAAGCTTGTGGAAGGCTACCCGAAACGTTTCACCCAAGTTAAACAATTTAAAGGCAATGCTACCAAATTTTAACAGAGTGTATGTAATCTTCTGGCCCACTGGGAATGTGATGAAAGAAATAAAAGCTGAAATAAATCATTCTCTCTAGTATTATTCTGACATTAAAAATAAATACAATTAAAATAAAATAAAGTGGTGATCCTAACTGACCTAAGACAAGGAATTTTTACTAGGATTAAATGTCAGGAATTTTAAAAAACTGAGTTTAAATGTATTTGGCTAAGGTGTATGTAAAACTTCCGACTTCAACTGAAGCTAGTTAGACTATCTTATACATCATGGTTGGATGCTTCTCCTTCTCTTCTCACTGATACCACGGTTGCCCTTAGTTTGAAGGCGTAATCTGTAGACAGATGTTTTCTCCATCTCCTTAGCTACTCTAATTCCACTGATTTCAAAACTCGGCCCTCTAGAAAGTGGAGAACAACACTTATGCAGTATAGTAAGCAATATATTTTTTAAATGCTACATTAGACAGGATTACCTACACAATCTAACCAGCTAAAATAGACAGAAGCGTGCTATATGGCAGACCAATCCGAACTCATCTCTTGGCATGTCCAGCCCACTTATTATCTCAGCCAATCATGGCTAGCAGGAAGGTGGCTGTATTGTTTTAGTGGCTTAACCAACTGTAATTTGAACAATTTTATTCGTATTTACAGATGGCATACATGTCTGTTATTAAGGCACATGAAAGTTCACATGTCCTAGAAGGCATTTCTACACAAAAACGCATTTTGATCCCAAAAAAATATTACTTTCAAATGGCTCTTGTGTGAAGTAGTGACTCGCGACATGCACATAGTTTCCTGAAGCGGGTCACATATGACCACTCTATGGAAAGATGAGACTCACGAACACGATGGTGTTCTCTGTTTTGCTTTACAACCCTCACAAGTGTCATGGGACACATCCCATACAAATTAATGGAAGTATGAAGGTAATTTTGTGCCAACAAAAAACAAGGTGTTACATTTGAGTTTTTCTGGAAACATATTTATCTTGAGTTTTCTTATATCTCCTAGATATTGGGTAGACACTTCAAAACCTTATTCCTTATGATACATTTTTTTGTTTGTGTGTTTTTTTGTGCCATTTATGAATGTGTTATTCAATGCGTATCTATTGGCTATAGTAGTGAAGGCCAAATTCAATAATTTATCAAATCATTTTAAAATATATATTTTTTTAATACCTAAAGTGGGCCTAAACTTCTAAATCAAATAGATAAATGATCCACGGTATGACCACCTTAAAACAATTCCACATATTATCTTAGTAGAGCCATCTTAAAACAATTCCACATGTTATCGTATTAGAACCATCTTAAAACAATTCCATATGTTATCTTAATGGAACCATCTTAAAACAATTCCACATGTTATCTTAGTAGAACCATCTTAAAACAATTCCCCCCCCCCAAATAAAGAAACAAAATAATGAGGATTTCTATAATACTAAATGAGGTTTAAACCTCACATTCTAGTGTTCCAACTTTAAAACAAGGGGGTGTGACTCTGTGCAGCCAATGGCAACCAATGGCAATGTCCGCTTCAGGTGTATCATTTCAGGAGCCACTAGTGGATTTGACAACTCTAGCGCAGTTCCACCTCCTATACTGAATACCGATCCCAAAACAAAAGGCTATGTGGATGTCGGCTACAGCGGATCTGATTGAATAGATTCCTCACTGTTGAGAGTTAGAATAATATAATAAACAAAAGGTGCAATTTCAAAACTTGCTTATACATCAGCAGTTTTCCTCTTGTCATATGTCACTCTCTCTGATAGTCACTCAGTTATACAAATGTGCCTTGCGTCATAATGCAACCGCTATACAGGACATGAAAACAGACAATATTGGCAATTGGATTTACTTAACTTACCCAGACCCCAGTGGAGACCTGAAGAGGACCACAATGGTTGTTAAACTTGATCGTTAATCCTCAAAGACTTTAAATGTAGTGCAAGTGTATCTACACGCTAGACTAGTTCCAGATCTGTTTTGTGATGTTTTTTTTGTGTCAACTCTACTGCTGCCATTGATAAGCCAAAAAATGACAGAGTGTTGACAACTTGGTATGCTAGCACAAACAGACTGGCACCATCTATGCGGTTGAATTGTGTCTTTAAATAGTGAAATAAATTATAGCCAAACCGTTTAAGTGGTAGTGAATGAGGAAGGGTAGAGCCAGCAGCCAAAAGGTGTCAGCCATGGCCAGGTTGAAGAGCAGGACACTACTCCTGAAGAAGAAGAAGAATACTTTATGAATTTATACCAGAAATATGTATTCTACTGTGCCTAACACACACACACACACAGCACATACAGTACAGCATGCAGTGAGCAGTTTAAGGGTTAAGAAGTGCCTTGCTCAAGGGCACAACAGCAGGAGATGCTTTATTGCTAGGATTTGTCACTAACAACCCTCTAGTAGTCAAATCCCTCAGATCCCAACCTCAAGGCTGAATGGACCAGCGTTTCAGCCCACCACTCTAACCTCTAGGCTACTTGGATCAGTGTTTCAGCCCACCCCTCTAACCTCTAGGCTACTTGGATCAGTGTTTCAGCCCACCCCTCTAACCTCTAGGCTACTTGGATCAGTGTTTCAGCCCACCCCTCTAACCTCTAGGCTACTTGGATCAGTGTTTCAGCCCAACCCTCTAACCTCTAGGCTACCTGTACCAACGTTTCAGCCTCCCCTCTAGGCTAGCTGGACCAGTGTTTCAGTCTCCCCTCTAGGCTACTTGGATCAGTGTTTCAGCCCACCCCTCTAACCACTAAGCTACCTGGACCAGCGTTTCAGGCGTTGGAAGAAGATCCAGAGAGAGAGCAGGTTGAGGGGCAGACCCAGTATCAACACCCCCAGGAAGAAGGCCGGCATCAGGTAGAGCTGGACCACCCTGATGCCCTCCTGCCCCGGAGAGGACAGGTCACAGAAGGCCCGCTCTGGGGGCTGGAAGAAGACAGTGTTATAGACATACAGTGGGGAGAACAAGTATTTGATACACTGACAATTTTGCAGGTTTTCCCACTTACAAAGCATGTAGAGGTCTGTAATTGTTATCATAGGTCCACGTCAACTGTGAAAGACTGAATCTAAAACAAAAATCCAGAAAATCACATTGTATGATTTTTAAGTAATTAATTTGCATTTTATTGCATGACATAAGTATTTGATTCATCAGAAAAGCAGAACTTCATATTTGGTACAGAAACCTTTGTTTGCAATTACAGAGGTCATACGTTTCCTGTAGTTCTTGACCAGGTTTGCACACACTGCAGCAGGGATTTTGGCCCACTCCTCCATACAGACCTTCTCCAGATCCTTCAGGTTTTGGGGCTGTCGCTGGGCAATACGGACTTTCAGCTCCCTCCAAAGATTTTCTATTGGGTTCAGGTCTGGAGACTGGCTAGGCCACTCCAGGACCTTGAGATGCTTCTTACGGAGCCACTCCTTAGTTGCCCCGTCTGTGTGTTTCGGGTCGTTGTCATGCTGGAAGACCCAGCCACGACCCATCTTCAATGCTCTTACTGAGGGAAGGAGCTTGTTGGCCAAGATCTCGCGATACATGGCCCCATCCATTCTCCCCTCAATACGGTGCAGTCGTGCTGTCCCCTTTGCAGAAAAGCATTCCCAAAGAATGATGTTTCCACCTCCATGCTTCAGGTGTTCTTGGGGTTGTACTCATCCTTTTTCCTCCTCCAAACACGGCGAGTGGAGTTTAGACCAAAAAGCTCTATCTTTGTCTCATCAGACCACATGACCTTCTCCCATTCCTCCTCTGGATCATACAGATGGTCATTGGCAAACTTCAGATGGGCCTGGACATGCGCTGGCTTGAGCAGGGGGACCTTGCGTGCGCTGCAGGATTTTAATCCATGACGGCGTAGTGTGTTACTAATGGTTTTCTTTGAGAATGTGGTCCCAGCTCTCTTCAGGTCATTGACCAGGTCCTTCCGTGTAGTTCTGGGCTGATCCCTCACCTTCCTCATGATCATTGATGCCCCACGAGGTGAGATCTTGCATGGAGCCCCAGACCGAGGGTGATTGACCGTCATCTTGAACTTCTTCCATTTTCTAATAATTGCGCCAACAGTTGTTGCTTCTCACCAAGCTGCTTGCCTATTGTCCTGTAACGAATCCCAGCCTTGTGCAGGTCTACAATTTTATCCCTGATGTCCTTACACAGCTCCCTGGTTTTGGCCATTGTGGAGAGGTTGGAGTCTGTTTGATTGAGTGTGTGGACAGGTGTCTTTTATACAGGTAATGAGTTCAAACAGGTGCAGTTAATACAGGTAATGAGTGGAGAACAGAAAGGCTTCTTAAAGAAAAACTAGCAGGTCTGTGAGAGCTGGAATTCTTAGTGGTTGGTAGGTGATCAAATACTTATGTCATGCAATAAAATGCAAATGAATTACTTAAACATCATACAATGAGATTTTCTGGATTTTTGTTTTAGATTCCGTCTCTCACAGTTGAAGTGTACCTATGATTAAAAAGAAATACAGACCTCTACATGCTTTGTAAGTAGGAAAACCTGCAAAATTCGCAGTGTATCAAATACTTGTTCTCCCCACTGTATATTAGGTCTGGATTCAGTCCAAGGTGCTTCATAGTGCAGCACAGCATTTACTTTACACTGAGGCAGGCTACTTACTTTACTTACTTTACACTTAGGCAGGCTACTTACTTTACGCATAGACAGGCTACTTACTTTACGCTTAGGCAGGCTACTTACTTTACGCTTAGACTGGCTACTTACTTTACACTTAGCCAGGCTACTTACTTTACGCTTGAGCTGACAAGCGCAACATTTACCATGAATGCGATCTCCTCAAACATCGAAGAAAAGGCCTTTTAAAATGCTTATTGTTGCTCTATAGTACCTCGCTCTCCAACACGCCTTGGATTGAATCCTCACTAAATACAATTCAATGACTTCTCATATATAAGTCGTTTAAATTTATTTTAATTTATTTATGTAGTTGTATGGCTGAAAACACATATTTTAAAGTTGTTGTAGAGCGCTCTTGATGCGGTGAAGGACCAGTACGGCACTAGGAGCAAGGTGAGAACCTCTTCATCTAATGAAACAGGACACACGGATCATGATGCTGCTTTACATCATAGCCATGGTTAATCAAGCGTTCCCCATTCAGTCAAAACACTTCCACAGAACTCTTGATTGAAGTCATTTAACCAGACTAATGTATGTCATCCTACAGTATGTTCACAGTATGGCTAAACACTTCCACAGAACTCCTGATTGAAGTCATATAACCAGACTAATTTATGTCGTCCTACAGTATGTTCACAGTATGGCTAAACACTTCCACAGAACTCCTGATTGAAGTCATATAACCAGACTAATTTATGTCGTCCTACAGTATGTTCACAGTATGGCTAAACACTTCCACAGAACTCCTGATTGAAGTCATATAACCAGACTAATTTATGTCATCCTACAGTATGTTCACAGTATGGCTAAACACTTCCACAGAACTCCTGATTGAAGTCATATAACCAGACTAATTTATATCATCCTACAGTATGTTCACAGTATGGCTAAACACTTCCACAGAACTCCTGATTGAAGTCATATAACCAGACTAATTTATGTCGTCCTACAGTATGTTCACAGTATGGCTAAACACTTCCACAGAACTCCTGATTGAAGTCATATAACCAGACTAATTTATGTCATCCTACAGTATGTTCACAGTATGGCTAAACACTTCCACAGAACTCCTGATTGAAGTCATATAACCAGACTAATTTATGTCATCCTACAGTATGTTCACAGTATGGCTAAACACTTCCACAGAACTCCTGATTGAAGTCATATAACCAGACTAATTTATGTCATCCTACAGTATGTTCACAGTATGGCTAAACACTTCCACAGAACTCCTGATTGAAGTCATATAACCAGACTAATTTATGTCATCCTACAGTATGTTCACAGTATGGCTAAACACTTCCTTGCATTATTCCAACAGTTGAATTCAAATCTGGCTAAACACTTCCTTGCATTATTCCAACAGTTGAATTCAAATCTGGCTAAACACTTCCTTGCATTATTCCAACAGTTGAATTCAAATCTGGCTAAACACTTCCTTGCATTATTCCAACAGTTGAATTCAAATCTGGCTAAACACTTCCTTGCATTATTCCAACAGTTGAATTCAAATCTGGCTAAACACTTCCTTGCATTATTCCAACAGTTGAATTCAAATCTGGCTAAACACTTCCTTGCATTATTCCAACAGTTGAATTCAAATCTGGCTAAACACTTCCTTGCATTATTCCAACAGTTGAATTCAAATCTGGCTAAACACTTCCTTGCATTATTCCAACAGTTGAATTCAAATCTTTAATACTTTTCGTGCTAATAATTACGACCCTCACTGTAGACACTAAAGAATAGAAACAAACTTCAAAGGTAATGAAAAGCCTCTGGATACTTTATAGGCGGTAACAACTTACTTGATGTTGATTGTTGCCCATGTCAAGGTGTGTTAGCGGCCTCGGTTCTGGCCCGAGGCTGGTTCTGTCCCATAATGCTGTTGGATAGTAATGCTTGACTACCCACCACACACACATTATGTTGGTATTAGGCAGTATGTACAGTCGTTTGTGTGTGTGTGTGTGTGTGTGAGAGATCATGAACAAATATTGAATAAGTGTATCTGTGCTGTACTCAGGCCATCTGTCGTGTGAACAATAACCGCAGAATCCATCTTGTAACCACAACACTTCCAACATGGTGTTTGGAACAATCAAAGGTTTCAGCAAGTTACGTTTTAAGACAATGTATATGTATAATCTCCACCCGGCACAGCCAGAAGAGGACTGGCCACCCCACATAGCCAGGTTCCTCTCTACCCAGCACAGCCAGAAGAGGACTGGCCACCCCACATAGCCTGGTTCCTCTCTACCCAGCACAGCCAGAAGAGGACTGGCCACCCCACATAGCCAGGTTCCTCTCTACCCAGCACAGCCAGAAGAGGACTGGCCACCCCACATAGCCTGGTTCCTCTCCAGGTTTCTTCCTAGGTTTTGGCCTTTCTAGGGAGTTTTTCCTAGCCACCGTGCTTCTACACCTGCATTGCTTGCTGTTTGGGATTTTAGGCTGGGTTTCTGTACAGCACTTTGTGACATCAGCTGATGTAAGAAGGGCTTTATAAATACATTAGATTTGATTTGATTTACAATATCTTGAAGACATACAAGTTATGAAGCATTATAGACAACCTTTTTAGAAACACGTTTTTTTTTTAAATCATTTGAATTTGGTATTTTATTCTCTTAACAAGGCCATACAGTCCAACATAGTGACAAATATTTAGCGTTACATGGACAGTGTATCAAAATACAACCATAAAAAAAGACCGAAAAAAAAGAGTTATTCTTCATCAATATCCAAGTATTTGTAAACTGCCATAGTTATTTTTGTTGTTGCGGAAAAATACAAAATAAGAATCATGCAATTAAAAAGATGAAGGAGAAATTGTAAATAAAAAGTCAAAGGGAGATGAGAGATGAGAGGAAAAACAAAATTATGAAAATGAAAATAAAATAATATTTTTGAACCAGAGGGAACATAGAGAGTGGTGATTCTTGAAGTACCATGTATTAGTTTCATAGAGCCCACAGCATAGAAAGGCACATTTGAACAGTCAAATGTTGGCTACTGGTGTTTACACGTCACCTGATATTGTAAACATATTTGCGTTTATTTTCTATTCTACCAAACATACAATAGAAGATTGTTCAGCCTGAGACGAAGGCATAGCCAGCTATCTTAAAGAGAAAAGTCGAATGAAATGACTCCCATATGCATAAAAACAGGTAGATTTGAAAACATCCTTACTTCCAATAATAAAAACGAAAACATTTCACCATTAATTGACATGTCTTCTTTTCAAACAGTTCACACGTAAATAATAAACATGAAATTAAAAGTGGGAGCCATTTTATGTCCATTTTATGTCCATTTTATGTCCATTTTATGTCCATTTTATGTCCATTTTATGTCCATTTTATGTCCATTTTATGTCCATTTTATGTCCATTTTATGTCCATTTTATGTCCATTTTTTATATATCTCTCTTAAAACATCTACAGTACAACCATTGTTTCATATATTGATAAGATAAATAATAATAATAAATAAAATAATTTCACATGGTCCCCAGGTTAGCCCGAGTCCCCGGGTCTGTTTGTGTGGTGTCTTGAAAACTCCATTGTTGTCGTTTTCACCGGAGTTGTCAAGACAACACAAACACATCTAAGACTCAGGCTAGCTCCCTGCCACCAGCCACCATATGGTAATAATACATTAAGACTGACATGTTTATGTCTGGGTGGATCTGGTTCATTATCCAACTCCATTTAGTGTTATTGTCACGCAGCAGAAACACATCTGGGATAGAGTCATTTATAAGTGCTTTGTGCAACAACAACAACAACATCAATTAAATAATGTTTATCTTTCCTTCTTATCACGGACATAGAACTAAACAATAGAACTAAACAAATCCAATCAGACATGATGAAAGGCTAAATGATAACTGATGTGTTTCGGATGGAAGGAGGGATGGAGACAGGGAGGGATGGAGACAGGGAGGGATGGAGACAGGGAGGGATGGAGACAGGGAGGGATGGAGACAGGGAGAGATGGAGACAGGGAGGGACGGAGACAGGGAGAGATGGAGACAGGGATGGAGACAGGGAGGGATGGAGACAGGGAGGGATGGAGACAGGGAGGGATGGAGACAGGGAGGGATGGAGACAGGGAGAGATGGAGACAGGGAGAGATGGAGACAGGGAGAGATGGAGACAGGGAGAGATGGAGACAGGGAGAGATGGAGACAGGGAGGGATGGAGACAGGGAGAGATGGAGGCAGGGAGAGATGGAGACAGGGAGGGATGGAGACAGGGAGAGATGGAGACAGGGAGGGATGGAGACAGGGAGGGATGGAGACAGGGAGAGATGGAGAGATGGAGACAGGGAGAGATGGACACAGGGAGAGATGGAGACAGGGAGAGATGGAGACAGGGAGGGATGGAGACAGGGAGGGATGGAGACAGGGAGGGATGGAGACAGGGAGGGATGGAGACAGAGAGAGATGGAGACAGGGAGAGATTGAGACAGGGAGGGATGGAGACAGGGAGAGATGGAGACAGGGAGGGATGGAGACAGGGAGGGATGGAGACAGGGAGGGATGGAGACAGAGAGAGATGGAGACAGAGAGAGATGGAGACAGGGAGAGATGGAGACAGGGAGAGATGGAGACAGGGAGAGATGGAGACAGGGAGGGATGGAGACAGGGAGGGATGGAGACAGGGAGAGATGGAGACAGGGAGAGATGGAGACAGGGAGAGATGGAGACAGGGAGAGATGGAGACAGGGAGAGATGGAGACAGGGAGAGATGGAGACAGGGAGGGATGGAGACAGGGAGGGATGGAGACAGAGTGAGATGGAGACAGGGAGAGATGGAGACAGGGAGAGATGGAGACAGGGAGAGATGGACACAGGGAGAGATGGAGACAGGGAGAGATGGAGACAGGGAGAGATGGAGACAGGGAGAGATGGAGACAGGGAGAGATGGAGACAGGGAGGGACGGAGACAGGGAGGGATGGAGACAGAGAGAGATGGAGACAGAGAGAGATGGAGACAGGGAGGGATGGAGACAGGGAGGGATGGAGACAGGGAGGGATGGAGACAGAGAGAGATGGAGACAGGGAGAGATGGACACAGGGAGAGATGGAGACAGGGAGAGATGGAGACAGGGAGGGACGGAGACAGGGAGGGACGGAGACAGAGAGAGATGGAGACAGGGAGAGATGGAGACAGGGAGGGATGGAGACAGGGAGGGATGGAGACAGGGAGAGATGGAGACAGGGAGGGATGGAGACAGGGAGAGATGGAGACAGGGAGGGATGGAGACAGAGAGAGATGGAGACAGGGAGAGATGGAGACAGGGAGAGATGGAGACAGGGAGAGATGGAGACAGGGAGAGATGGAGACAGGGAGGGACGGAGACAGGGAGGGATGGAGACAGAGAGAGATGGAGACAGGGAGAGATGGAGACAGGGAGGGATGGAGACAGGGAGGGATGGAGAGAGATGGAGACAGGGAGAGATGGAGACAGGGAGAGATGGAGACAGGGAGGGACGGAGACAGGGAGGGATGGAGACAGAGAGAGATGGAGACAGGGAGAGATGGAGACAGGGAGGGATGGAGACAGGGAGGGATGGAGACAGGGAGGGATGGAGACAGAGAGAGATGGAGACAGAGAGATGGAGACAGGGAGAGACGGAGACAGGGAGGGACGGAGACAGGGAGGGACGGAGACAGGGAGGGACGGAGACAGGGAGGGACGGAGACAGGGAGAGATGGAGACAGGGAGGGATGGAGACAGGGAGGGACGGAGACAGGGAGGGATGGAGACAGGGAGGGATGGAGACAGGGAGGGATGGAGACAGGGAGAGATGGAGACAGGGAGGGATGGAGACAGGGAGAGATGGAGACAGGGAGAGATGGAGACAGGGAGAGATGGAGACAGGGAGAGATGGAGACAGGGAGAGATGGACACAGGGAGGGATGGAGACAGGGAGGGACGGAGACAGAGAGAGATGGAGACAGGGAGAGATGGAGACAGGGAGAAATGGAGACAGAGAGAGATGGAGACAGAGAGAGATGGAGACAGGGAGAGATGGAGACAGGGAGAGATGGAGACAGGGAGAGATGGAGACAGGGAGAAATGGAGACAGAGAGAGATGGAGACAGGGAGAGATGGAGACAGGGAGGGACGGAGACAGGGAGGGACGGAGACAGGGAGGGACGGAGACAGGGAGAGATGGAGACAGGGAGAGATGGAGACAGGGAGAGATGGAGACAGGGAGAGATGGAGACAGAGAGAGATGGAGACAGGGAGAGACGGAGACAGGGAGGGACGGAGACAGGGAGGGACGGAGACAGGGAGAGATGGAGACAGGGAGAGATGGAGACAGGGAGAGATGGAGACAGAGAGAGATGGAGACAGGGAGAGACGGAGACAGGGAGGGACGGAGACAGGGAGGGACGGAGACAGGGAGGGACGGAGACAGGGAGGGACGGAGACAGGGAGGGACGGAGACAGGGAGGGACGGAGACAGGGAGGGATTGAGACAGGGAGGGAGATGGAGATGGAGACAGGGAGAGATGGAGACAGGGAGAGATGGAGACAGGGAGAGATGGAGACAGAGAGAGATGGAGACAGGGAGAGATGGAGACAGGGAGAAATGGAGACAGAGAGAGATGGAGACAGAGAGAGATGGAGACAGGGAGAGATGGAGACAGGGAGAGATGGAGACAGGGAGAGATGGAGACAGGGAGAAATGGAGACAGAGAGAGATGGAGACAGGGAGAGATGGAGACAGGGAGGGACGGAGACAGGGAGGGACGGAGACAGGGAGGGACGGAGACAGGGAGGGACGGAGACAGGGAGAGATGGAGACAGGGAGAGATGGAGACAGGGAGAGATGGAGACAGGGAGAGATGGAGACAGGGAGAGACGGAGTCAGGGAGGGACGGAGACAGGGAGGGACGGAGACAGGGAGAGACGGAGACAGGGAGAGATGGAGACAGGGAGAGATGGAGACAGAGAGAGATGGAGACAGGGAGAGACGGAGACAGGGAGGGACGGAGACAGGGAGGGACGGAGACAGGGAGGGACGGAGACAGGGAGGGACGGAGACAGGGAGGGACGGAGACAGGGAGGGATTGAGACAGGGAGGGATGGAGACAGAGAGAGATGGAGACAGGGAGAGATGGAGACAGGGAGGGATGGAGACAGGGAGAGATGGAGACAGGGAGAGATGGAGACAGGGAGAGATGGAGACAGAGAGAGATGGAGACAGGGAGAGATGGAGACAGGGAGAGATGGAGACAGGGAGAGATGGAGACAGGGAGAAATGGAGACAGAGAGAGATGGAGACAGGGAGAGATGGAGACAGGGAGGGACGGAGACAGGGAGGGACGGAGACAGGGAGGGACGGAGACAGGGAGGGACGGAGACAGGGAGAGATGGAGACAGGGAGAGATGGAGACAGGGAGAGATGGAGACAGGGAGAGATGGAGACAGGGAGAGACGGAGTCAGGGAGGGACGGAGACAGGGAGGGACGGAGACAGGGAGAGACGGAGACAGGGAGAGATGGAGACAGGGAGAGATGGAGACAGAGAGAGATGGAGACAGGGAGAGACGGAGACAGGGAGGGACGGAGACAGGGAGGGACGGAGACAGGGAGGGACGGAGACAGGGAGGGACGGAGACAGGGAGGGACGGAGACAGGGAGGGACGGAGACAGGGAGGGATTGAGACAGGGAGGGATGGAGACAGAGAGAGATGGAGACAGGGAGAGATGGAGACAGGGAGGGATGGAGACAGGGAGAGATGGAGACAGGGAGAGATGGAGACAGGGAGAGATGGAGACAGAGAGAGATGGAGACAGGGAGAGATGGAGACAGGGAGAGATGGACACAGGGAGGGATGGAGACAGGGAGGGACGGAGACAGAGAGAGATGGAGACAGGGAGAGATGGAGACAGGGAGAGATGGAGACAGGGAGAGATGGAGACAGGGAGGGATGGAGACAGAGAGAGATGGAGACAGGGAGGGATGGAGGAAGATGACAAGCCCCAGTAGCTGAGAACAAGCTAAGCGTTCACTAGCTCTTAACAAGTAGGTAAACAAAGGCACATTAAAAGGGACTGATTTCCCTTTCTTTTCTCTCTCTCTCCCCCCCTCTTATTCTCTCTCTTCTCTCGACCCTCTCTTCTCCAGGAACACACACAGTTCAGGATTTGGGGAGGAGAGAAGAATTGTTTATCTTTCCTTCAGTCGACAAACAGGCACCAGCTGCCACCCTCTCCTCTGCCTCTCCTCTCCTCTCCTCTCCTCTCCTCTCCTCTCCTCTCCTCTCCTCTCCTCTCCTCTCCTCTCCTCTCCTCTCCTCTCCTCTCCTCTCCTCTCCTCTCCTCTCCTCTCCTCTCCTCTCCTCTCCTCTCCTCTCCTCTCCTCTCCTCTCCTCTCCTCTCCTCTCCTCTCCTCTCCTCTGAAATGAGTGCCTACAGTACAACAGACCTTGACAGGACAAAGCAGCACAGTAGACAGGCAGCCTCCTGTGATCTAAAGCAACCCACAACAGTATCCTAGAAAACATTGTTATATACTGTAAAAACAAAAATCACATCCGGCACTGAAATCTACTATGCTACAACAAACATATTACATTTTCACACATCTGATACTTGGCTTAGTTTAGACAGTAGCTAAGTTGGCTAGTTGGCTATTTGGATAAGATCTCTGTGGACAACACTGAGGTGTAAAAAGTGAGGGTAATTTAACAAAAGCAATAATCTATGACTTCAGTCGACAAAACAATGCACCTCATTGCTGGAACCAATTGCAAAATACACTTCAATTGGACACACAGCTTGGGCAATTTAAAATATTGATTGGGGAACTGTTAGCTGAGGAATGTGGCTGTTTTTCAGGATGGTTTGTTGTTGTATTTTAGTTCGTTTTGATTTGCCTATGTATTGCATGTGACTCCCTGTTTAAATAGAACAAATTTTTAAAAATTTTTTTTTAAAGTGACATGGATTTAAAAAAAATTGGCATTCAAAACCTCTGACAAGATTGTTTTCATGCAACATCCTCTGCTTGTTTTGTAGCAACTAATACCAAAGGGGAAACCTGACCTCGATCCTTAATATAGGCTTTATTGCATATTTGTTGAATTATGAACATTTTTTAAAAGAAAGATTTAACATACACAAAAGATAAAAATAACAAAAAACTACAAAAAAAGACAACCTTTACACAAAAGGAGATTGCAGTCAGAGTATGACTGTATGACTGCAATCTTTTTCCATAAAGGGAAATTTAACAAACTATAGCCTCTTTACTCAGTTAACAATTAATTTGTAAAATATTAAGGCATTTTTGTCTTTGGTTGCTTATAATAGTGGCACTTATTAACATAACATAACTTATCAACATAAACAGGGTAGTGTGTAGTGGGCTAAGCGCTAGTCATTAACACAGTGTGTAGCGGGCTAAGCGCTAGTCATTAACACAGTGTGTAGCGGGCTAAGCGCTAGTCATTAACACAGTGTGTAGTGGGCTAAACGCTAGTCATTAACACAGTGTGTAGTGGGCTAAGCGCTAGTCATTAACACAGTGTGTAGTGGGCTAAGCGCTAGTCATTAACACAGTGTGTAGTGATTTTGTGAATGACCAGCAGAGTATAACCACTTTTTCAGAGTAAAATCACTAAAATAGACAGTGAACAGAGAGAGAGAGAGAAAGAGAAAGAGAGAGACATTTAAAATATAAAATGAACGTACGGTAAGAGTATAATAACTAGCAGCAGCCATGTTTCCCTGCTTCCCCCATGCTGTTAAGAGTAGATGTAGTGGTTGGCGGGTGGTTGATTGAAGAGAAGATCTGAAATCTATAGACCATACATGGACGGACCTGAAGACATACTTGAATGTAGTATCTTCTTGTATTTGATGATGATGATGATGATGATGATGATGATGATGATGATGGATTGTATTAGGTACTGTATTTCTGTGAGGATTGCTCTCCACTCCACCAGACGGAGTCCTTTGTATTACAGATCGCCCACCTCTCAGGGTAGTTTTATAGAGAATCTCCTTAAGACCAGCCCAGGCCCCAGCCCAACCTGAACCAGGGTCCTGTTCATCAGGCACCAAACGGAACAAAACAGATTCAAACAGGGAGTAACTACCTGGATTTGTCCAATGAAAAAAAAGAAGAAAAAAAAACCTAATTTAAATTTCCTGTTGAAAAACATTTTAAAACGTTTTCCGTGGTGTGACCTAATGAACACGAGCCAAAATCAAATGAGTGGGCGGAGGGCGAGGACGGGTGCTAGAGACACTCGGACAGCACCACGTGCCGGGATATGTCGGGGTAGATCATAGGGGTGCAGCAGCAGTCATCGCTCCTCTGGCTCAGCTGGATCTTCAGCTTCTCCACCTGAAGGGTAAAGGAACAAACACCCAGAAAAACACGAATATATCTGTTTTAATTTTTATTATGTGGTTTGAATGTGTGTGTGTGTGTGTGTGTGTGTGTGTGTGTGTGTGTGTGTGTGTGTGTGTGTGTGTGTGTGTGTGTGTGTGTGTAGTGTGTGTGTGTGTGTGTAGTGTGTGTGTGTGTGTAGTGTGTAGTGTGTGTGTGTGTGTGTGTGTGTGTGTGTGTGTGTAGTGTGTGTGTGTGTGTGTGTGTGTGTGTAGTGTGTGTGTGTGTGTGTGTGTGTGTGTGTGTGTGTGTAGTGTGTGTGTGTGTGTGTGTGTGTGTGTGTGTGTGTGTGTGTGTGTAGTGTGTGTGTGTGTGTGTGTGTGTGTGTAGTGTGTGTGTGTGTGTGTAGTGTGTGTGTGTAGTGTGTGTGTGTGTGTGTGTGTGTGTGTGTAGTGTGTGTGTGTGTGTGTGTGTGTGTGTGTGTGTGTGTGTAGTGTGTGTGTAGTGTGTGTGTGTAGTGTGTGTGTGTAGTGTGTGTGAGTTGTTTTAAATAAAGGCAAATAAACATACAGTGCCTTGCGAAAGTAAAGGGGCTGAATAATTTTGCACGCCCAATTCTTCAGTTTTTTATTTGTTAAAAAAGTTTGAAATATCCAATAAATGTCGTTCCACTTCATAATTGTGTCCCACTTGTTGTTGATTCTTCACAAAAAAATACAGGTTTATATCTTTATGTTTGAAGCCTGAAATGTGGCAAAAGGTCGCAAAGTTCAAGGGGGCCGAATACTTTCGCAAGGCACTGTATGTGTTATTATGTGCATGTTGAATGTTTTTATGCGAGGAAAAACACCTCGTAGTTGTGCAGGTACTCCTGGATGAGGTAGCGTTCTCGTTTAATCCTGGCCTTCACCTCGGAGGGAACGTCAGGAATCATCCACGCCACGAAGAACTTCACCATAAACGCCACATGCTGAAAAGAGGCGAGAAACCAATCAATCAGGAAAGAGGAAGAGATGAAACAGGAACTTAAAAAGGTCAGTACAGCAAACACGGGTTGTAACTTCTGCACCTTTAAAATAACGTCTTGTGGGATTAGATACAAATCCAGGAATAGGCAGATCGAACATTGATTCCCCTGCTACATCACAAAAAATCCAGCTACTCCTATTTACTAAGTAAAAAGACAGATCTGTTTTCTATCCACACTGTAACTATAGACCTGTAAATGTAGATCAAAGATGGTCATGATCGGGGATAGATGTCAATGCTGAAGGAATTGAAGTATTCCAATCCTATTTACTAAGTAAAAAGACAGATTTGTTTTCTATCCACACTGTAAATATAGACCTGTAAATATAGATTAAAGATGGTCATGATGATCTATTCCAATGAAGTGACTAACTACTGGAGAAAAACGAGACAAATCTGGTTGAAATGACTGGTGGTTCTATAGAAATAGAATGTATAGATCGGGCCTCCCCATTCAAGAGTTCACCAGCCAAATTGCCAGGGTCAGAGGTTCCAAGTTCTTTTCTATAGGTTGTATTTCTATGGCTGGTTGCAGTAGGGAAGCTACATTCTTACCTCCATGATAATGATGAAGGCCAGTTTGGCAGCCAGGATGTGCCAGAACTGCATGGTGTGAGAGTACTCCTTCTCATGGCCCGATGGGTAGCGGTAGTCACGGTACCTGTAGAACACAGGAAGTAGTAGAGGAGTGGTTATACACTGAAACACACAGACACTCTGGGCAGCGGTAGTCATGGTACCTGTAGAACACAGGAAGTAGTGGAGGAGTGGTTATACACTGAAACACACAGAGACTCTGGGTAGCGGTAGTCATGGTACCTGTAGAACACAGGAAGTAGTAGAGGAGTGGTTATACACTGAAACACACACACACTCTGGGTAGCGGTAGTCATGGTACCTGTAGAACACAGGAAGTAGTAGATGAGTGGTTATACACTGAAACACACAGAGACTCTGGGTAGCGGTAGTCACGGTACCTGTAGAACACAGGAAGTAGTAGAGGAGTGGTTATACACTGAAACACACAGAGACTCTGGGTAGCGGTAGTCATGGTACCTGTAGAACACAGGAAGTAGTAGAGGAGTGGTTATACACTGAAACACACACACACACCCCTACCTGCAGGTGGTGATGACAGAGCTGTTGAACCATCCAGGGCTCTCTCCGTCATCAGGCCGGTTGTCCTCAGAGAACCCAGAGATGTTGAACACTGACAGGCTATTGTTGATGTAGCCCTTCATAGAGAGATCGTTGCTGTAGGCATACATGTATACCAGCCGGGGAATCATGTCTGATGTGAAGGCTACGATGAACGCCTGTGAGAAAACAGGGAGATTATTTGTTTATAGATAGACATAGGAGTTGACACCATGGGACTTGGTAAGACAGTACCAACAGATCTGGGACCAAGCTAGCACTCGTTGATTAAGTGTAAACTTCCAGTAACTTTTCCAGAAGTCCCAGATGTACAATTCCAGGAATAAGGAGGGAATAAGAAGGAAATCCCTAAAATGCCTCTCCTCTCCTCTCCTCTCCTCTCCTCTCCTCTCCTCTCCTCTCCTCTCCTCTCCTCTCCTCTCCTCTCCTCTCCTCTCCTCTCCTCTCCTCTCCTCTCCTCTCCTCTCCTCTCCTCTCCTCTCCTCTCCTCTCCTCTCCCCTCCCCTCTCCTCTCCTCTCCTCTCCTCACCTCACCTCACCTCGTCTCTCCTCCCCTCCTCTCTCCTCATCTCTCCTCTCCTCCCTCCTCCTCCCCTCCAATCTCCTCCCTCCCTCTCTCCTCCCCTCTCCAACTGCCATACTCACGTTGGTGACGACAGACAGGACGGCCACCCCGTTGAGTATTTCCTGCCAGGCACCGATGCTGTGGGCCTTAGATGCTACGGGCCGGCGGAACTGGGTGGTGAACTTCCAGGCGTCCACTCTGACTTCTATGATGTTGTTCAACAGCGCCAGCAGGGGGGCCAGAGGGAAGGAGGCCACGAACAGAGTGATGAAACCAAACTGGATCACTGTGGAGGAGAGGAGTGGAGAGGGGTGGAGAAGAGAGAGGAGGGGAAAGTGGAGAGGAGAGGGGAGGGGAAAATGGAGAAGAAAGGAAAGAAAGTGGAGAGAAGAAGAGAGAGACCATGATGGTAAATTAGATGGAAACAGCGCCCTCTGCAGGAGAGCAGGAAGTAATGCAATGGGTATCTATATGAGCGTCTTTGTGGACAGACTACGCAACATAAATGGGTATCGAGCATCTGACCAAATTAAGATTTTATTTCTGGGTTAACAGAGAGATTATATTTCTATAGAGAGTTCGATTCTTTCTCAAATTGTCAACCCATCTTCTATCCTCACCTCTTTCTTAATAAAACACATTGGAAGGAAAAATCTGTGATTCCTCCCTTCAGACCTCTTCAAATATGTTTTTTTTAGGAAAGAGGTGAGGAAAGTGAGACAGGAAAGAGAGACAGGAAAGAGAGAAAGCGCCTCCAGGTATTGGTCAGCGTGTCCCTGGCTAAAAAAACTCACCCATCTCCAGGTACTCATAGAAGAGTCCCAGATGTCCAAAGTTCTGCAGGTCGTGGTCCTGCTCCCAGCGACTGTAGCGACTCTCTGGGTGGCTGCGGGCTTTACGGCTCCCCCATCGGTTCATTACCCACCTGGAGGTAAAGTTCAGACACAAAGGGGTCAGAGGTTCTGCACTTCACATTCGTGACAAAATTGTTGAGAAAGTTTTTTTTTAAAAGGCCTTTCGGCGGAAGTTAAAAATCTTGCGAAATTCAGGTTTTAACACAAATCTTTCATTGACATCAATGCATGATTTAAGCTAAAGTCAGAGGTAAGTTATTTTTAATTAATTTAAGTCAGAGCACACGCATCTTTTAAATAAGGATTTTGTCTCCAAGAGAACACGTTTACTGACCTTTAGGTAATAGTGACAATGTCAGAATGAACAACTTACGGAACCAGAGCCTCCTGGACGTTACCCCACACCTGTTTCCCTGACATCACTATGACCAGCTGAGTGGTCAGCTCAATCAGACAGCCACCTGGGTCACACTGCCCAGAGAAACAGAAGGTCAAGTTTATCTTAACGTTATTTCATCTTAACGTCATTTCATCTTAACGTCATTTCATCTTAACGTCATTTCATCTTAAAGTCATTTCATCTTAACGTCATTTCATCTTAACGTCATTTCATCTTAACGTCAGTTCATCTTAACGTCAGTTCATCTTAACGTCAGTTCATCTTAACGTCAGTTCATCTTAACGTCATTTCATCTTAACGTCATTTCATCTTAACGTCGTTTCATCTTAACGTCGTTTCATCTTAACGTCATTTCATCTTAACGTCATTTCATCTTAACGTTGTTTCATCTTAACGTCGTTTCATCTTAACGTCATTTCATCTTAACGTCGTTTCATCTTAACGTCATTTCATCTTAACGTCATTTCATCTTAACGTCAGTTCATCTTACTCACATCGTATTAGTAATGAGACATTATTCTTTTTTTGTTCTGGTTGGAACCAGGACATCTGACCAGATAAAATCCAAAACAGGAAGTAGTTTTTATTTATTTTTAATGCCGTTTTAATCTCGTCGTTACTGGTTGTAACCCGAGAGCAGTTTGTTATAAGTCTGGTGACATCAGCCCCCTGGACTGTGATGTCAGACAGGGAAGTAGCTGGGTAGGCATTATACCTCCTCGTTCCTCAGCTTGCTCCAGCCGAACATGTAGATGTAGTCTCCGGGATGGCCGACGAACTTCCCCTTGAAGAAGGCCACGTAGAAACAGGAAGAGTAGTAGTTGACGAACTGGAACAGAAACATCTTCACAGTCAGCTTGTTCTCGTACTCCAGGTGAGTCTTGGGGATCTCTGAATGGGATGGAAAAAGCAAACATTCACAACAAGGAGAGTCGACAATAAGGAATGGATTAATTAGCTCGTTAGTCATTATGTTCGACAATAAGGAATGGATTAATTAGCTCGTTAGTCATTATGTTCGACAATAAGGAATGGATTAATTAGCTCGTTAGTCATTATGTTCGACAATAAGGAATGGGTTAATTAGCTCGTTAGTCATTATGTTCGACAATAAGGAATGGATTAATTAGCTCGTTAGTCATTATGTTCGACAATAAGGAATGGATTAATTAGCTCGTTAGTCATTATGTTCGACAATAAGGAATGGATTAATTAGCTCGTTAGTCATTATGTTCGACAATAAGGAATGGATTAATTAGCTCGTTAGTCATTATGTTCGACAATAAGGAATGGATTAATTAGCTCGTTAGTCATTATGTTCGACAATAAGGAATGGATTAATTAGCTCGTTAGTCATTATGTTCGACAATAAGGAATGGATTAATTAGCTCGTTAGTCATTATGTTCGACAATAAGGAATGGATTAATTAGCACGTTAGTCATTATGTTCGACAATAAGGAATGGATTAATTAGCTCGTTAGTCATTATGTTCGACAATAAGGAATGGATTAATTAGCTCGTTAGTCATTATGTTCGACAATAAAGAATGGGTTAATTAGCTCGTTAGTCATTATGTTCGACAATAAGGAATGGGTTAATTAGCTCGTTAGTCATTATGTTCGACAATAAGGAATGGATTAATTAGCTCGTTAGTCATTATGTTCGACAATAAGGAATGGATTAATTAGCTCGTTAGTCATTATGTTCGACAATAAGGAATGGATTAATTAGCTCGTTAGTCATTATGTTCGACAATAAGGAATGGATTAATTAGCTCGTTAGTCATTATGTTCGACAATAAGGAATGGATTAATTAGCTCGTTAGTCATTATGTTCGACAATAAGGAATTGGTTAATTAGCTCGTTAGTCATTATGTTCGACAATAAGGAATGGGTTAATTAGCTCGTTAGTCATTATGTTCGACAATAAGGAATGGATTTAATTAGCTCGTTAGTCATTATGTTCGACAATAAGGAATGGATTAATTAGCTCGTTAGTCATTATGTTCGACAATAAGGAATGGATTAATTAGCTCGTTAGTCATTATGTTCGACAATAAGGAATGGATTAATTAGCTCGTTAGTCATTATGTTCGACAATAAGGAATGGATTAATTAGCTCGTTAGTCATTATGTTCGACAATAAGGAATGGATTAATTAGCTCGTTAGTCATTATGTTCGACAATAAGGAATGGATTAATTAGCTCGTTAGTCATTATGTTCGACAATAAGGAATGGATTAATTAGCTCGTTAGTCATTATGTTCGACAATAAGGAATGGATTAATTAGCTCGTTAGTAATTATGTTCGACAATAAGGAATGGATTAATTAGCTCGTTAGTCATTATGTTCGACAATAAGGAATGGATTAATTAGCTCGTTAGTCATTATGTTCGACAATAAGGAATGGATTAATTAGCTCGTTAGTCATTATGTTCGACAATAAGGAATGGATTAATTAGCTCGTTAGTCATTATGTTCGTAATAGATCTGCATTGATTCACTGAAGCAAATGCTGCTAAATGCTTTTAAAAAACAATGGACGACGTAACTCACGATGTCACGGTCAGATTGCAAACTGGTCGTACTTTTTAAAAACATTTTGTTATTGTCTCTTTAGCAACACCAGAAATAAGTGATCCGGCTGGCCACTCTCTATCTTACCCATGTCAGTGATCCGGCTGGCCACTCTCTGTCTTACCCATGTCAGTGATCCGGCTGGCCACTCTCTATCTTACCCATGTCAGTGATCCGGCTGGCCACTCTCTATCTTACCCATGTCAGTAATCCAGATGTCCACTCTCTATCTTACCCATGTCAGTGATCCGGCTGGCCACTATCTTACCCATGTCAGTGATCCAGATGGCCACTATCTTATCCATGTCAGTGATCCAGATGGCCACTATCTTATCCATGTCAGTGATCCAGATGGCCACTATCTTATCCATGTCAGTGATCCAGATGGCCACTATCTTATCCATGTCAGTGATCCGGCTGGCCACTATCTTATCCACGTCAGTGATCCGGCTGGCCACTCTCTATCTTACCCACGTCAGTGATCCGGCTGGCCACTCTCTATCTTACCCACGTCAGTAATCCAGATGTCCACTCTCTATCTTACCCATGTCAGTGATCCGGCTGGCCACTATCTTACCCATGTCAGTGATCCAGATGGCCACTATCTTATCCATGTCAGTGATCCAGATGGCCACTATCTTATCCATGTCAGTGATCCAGATGGCCACTATCTTATCCATGTCAGTGATCCAGATGGCCACTATCTTATCCATGTCAGTGATCCGGCTGGCCACTATCTTATCCACGTCAGTGATCCGGCTGGCCACTCTCTATCTTACCCACGTCAGTGATCCGGCTGGCCACTCTCTATCTTACCCACGTCAGTGATCCGGCTGGCCACTCTCTATCTTACCCATGTCAGTGATCCGGCTGGCCACTCTCTATCTTACCCATGTCAGTGATCTGGCTGGCCACTATCCGGCTGGCCACTATCTTACCCACGTCAGTGATCCGGCTGGCCACTCTCTATCTTACCCACGTCAGTGATCCGGCTGGCCACTCTCAATCTTACCCACGTCAGTGACCTGGCTGGCCACTCTCTGTCTTACCCATGTCAATGATCCGGCTGGCCACTCTCTATCTTACCCATGTCAGTGATCCAGATGGCCACTCTCTATCTTACCCATGTCAGTGATCCAGATGGCCACTCTCTATCTTACCCATGTCAGTGATCCAGATGGACACTATCTTACCCATGTCAGTGATCCAGATTTCCACTCTCTATCTTACCCATGTCAGTGATACGGCTGGCAACTCTCTATCTTACCCATGTCAGTGATCCGGCTGGCCACTCTCTATCTTACCCATGTCAGTGATCCAGATTTCCACTCTCTATCTTACCCATGTCAGTGATCCAGATGGCCACTCTCTATCTTACCCATGTCAGTGATCCAGATGGCCACTCTCTATCTTACCCATGTCAGTGATCCAGATGGACACTATCTTACCCATGTCAGTGATCCAGATGGCCACTATCTTACCCATGTCAGTGATCCAGATGGCCACTCTCTCATACATCAGATTGAGGATCATGATGATGACGAAGTTGATGCAGGAAGCGGTGACGGAGGTGGCGAGCTGCGGGGTGATGAGGGAGCCCACCATGTGGATGTTATTGGTGGGGCTGTCCTTCATGATGCTGGCGAACGCAGCGTACACCGCCAAACGGTAGGCTATCACCCCGATGATACACGCTATGATCAGGGAGATCTGAGGGACAGGAGGGGTGGTAGAGAGGTGACAGGAGACAGAGGGAGGAACGAGGAGAGAGGAGACAGAGGGAGGAACGAGGAGAGAGGAGACAGGAGAAAGAGGGAGGAACGAGGAGAGAGGAGACAGAGGGAGGAACGAGGAGAGAGGAGACAGGAGACAGAGGGAGGAACGAGGAGAGAGGACAGGAATCTGTCAAGGTTGTGGTCACTTTCATTTCAATGCAGTCAATTCAGGACGTCAACTGATATTTATTGACTGAATTGAATAGGAACTGACCCCAACCCCGACTGTATATACAAATATAACAAAAATACTACCAACAGCACACTTCAAAACACAACAGTGTGGTGCAAACTCATTAAAAATCTAATCCCGAGAGAGGAGAGAGGAGAAGGGAGGAGAGAGGAGACAGGAGGAGAGAGGAGAGAGAAGGAGACAGGAGGAGAGAGGAGACAGGAGAAGGGATAGAGAGGAGACAGGAGAGGGGAGGAGAGAGGAGACAGGAGAAGGGAGGAGAGAGGAGACAGGAGAGAGGAGGAGAGAGGAGACAAGAGAGAGGAGACAGGAGAAGGGATAGGGAGGAGAAAGGAGACAGGAGAAGGGATAGAGAGGAGACAGGATAAGGGATAGGGAGGAGAAAGGAGAAGGGAGGAGAGAGGAGACAGGAGAAGGGATAGGGAGGAGAGAGGAGACAGGAGAAGGGGGAGGGAGGAGAGAGGAGACAGGAGAAGGGATAGGGAGGAGAAAGGAGAAGGGATAGGGAGGAGAAAGGAGACAGGAGAAGGGGGAGGGAGGAGTCAGTAGAAGGGAGTGAGAAGAGACAGGAGAAGGGGGAGGGAGGAGAGAGGAGACAGGAGAAGGGATAGGGAGGAGAAAGGAGAAGGGATAGGGAGGAGAGAGGAGACAGGAGAAGGGGGAGGGGGAGGGAGGAGTCAGTAGAAGGGAGTGAGAAGAGACAGGAGAAGGGGGAGGGAGGAGTCAGTAGAAGGGAGTGAGAAGAGACAGGAGAAGGGGGAGGGAGGAGAGAGGAGACAGGAGAAGGGGGAGGGAGGAGTCAGTAGAAGGGAGTGAGAAGAGACAGGAGAAGGGGGAGGGAGGAGTCAGTAGAAGGGAGTGGGAGGAGACAGGAGAAGGAGGAGGGAGGAGTTAAGATGCAGAGTAAACCATCATAAATAAAAGCTCACCCAGAATATGACGGTAGCTCCAGACAGGAATGTACGAGCACACTGGGATGTTACGGGTAAGTATGGCTCCATCTCCTACAACACCGGACAACAACATGCTCAGTCAGTCAGCATGGTTACAGCTGTTAATCTCCAGACCACCAGGGGGCAGTACCAACCAACACATAGCAGCTTGTTGTCATCATCTCAAACTAATGACCTGGGCCCAGACCAGTCCACGGACCACTGCAGCAGTTTCCTGGGCCCAGATCAGTTTGTGCTCATAGTCAACATCTATGGTTCTAGTCATTGTTGGTACCATGACTATAACAATTGGCTATACAGCAGAAAAACTGATCTGGGACCAGACTCTAAAAACACCAACCACTAAGGTTGTGTTTCTGTTTTAGCATTGTTAATTCATTACAGTTAAGTCCCATGATGCATCAGGTAAAATGATGCAGTCAGCATCAGATATCTTCCATCCAGACATGAGCAATCAACACAAGCCAGGCCTGCCAAATCCCTCCACATCACTTCACACTGGCATTCCTCTTCCCTCTGTGCCAGTCTTACCCACAGCACCACGGTGGCCCAACACAGGAGCATTTTGCCCACTTGTTCAGCTGCTGTCCTGTCAAGGACCAACTCCATCTCCTATAGTACAGTTACAGACAGGTGGGGTGAGGAGGTGGAGGGTGAGGAGGGTGAGGAGGTTGAGGGTTAGGTGAAGTGTGAGTAGGTGTAGGGTGTGGAGGATGTGAAGGGTGAGGAGGTGGAGGGTGAGAGGGTGTGGAGGTGGAGGGTGTGGAGGGTGAGGAGGTGGAGAGGATGTGGAGGGTGAGGAGGGTGAGGAGGTGGAGGGTGTGGAGGGTGAGGAGGTGGAGGGTGGGGAGGATGTGGAGGTGGAGGGTGGGGAGGATGTGGAGGGTGAGGAGGTGGAGGGTGAGGAGGGTGAGGAGGTGGAGGGTGTGGAGGGTGAGGAGGTGGAGGGTGAGGAGGGTGAGGAGGTGGAGGGTGTGGAGGGTGAGGAGGTGGAGGGTGGGGAGGATGTGGAGGGTGAGGAGGTGGAGGGTGAGGAGGGTGAGGAGGTGGAGGGTGAGGAGGGTGAGGAGGTGGAGGGTTAGGTAGAGGCGTGGAGGATGTGAAGGGTGAGGAGGTGGAGGGTGAGAAGGTGGAGAGGGTGGAGGTGGAGGGTGAGGAGGTGGAGGGTGAGGTGGAGGGTGTGGAGGTGGAGGGTGAGGAGGTGGAGGAGGTGGAGGGTGAGGAGGGTGTGGAGGTGGAGGGTGTGGAGGTGGAGGGTGAGGAGGTGGAGGGTGAGGTGGAGGGTGTTGAGGGTGAGGAGCTGGAGGGTGAGGAGGGTGTGGAGGTGGAGGGTGTGAAGGTGGAGGGTGAGGAGGATGTGGAGGGTGAGGAGGATGTGGAGGGTGGGAAGGTGGAGGGTGAGGAGGTGGAGGGTGTGGAGGTGGAGGGTGTGGAGGGTCAGGGCCCAGGAACAGACCCCTCTCATTAGGAGGTGGAGGGTCAGGGCCCAGGAACAGACCCCTCTCATTAGGAGGTGGAGGGTCAGGGCCCAGGAACAGACCCCTCTCATTAGGAGGTGGAGGGTCAGGGCCCAGGAACAGACCCCTCTCATTAGGAGGTGGAGGGTCAGGGCCCAGGAACAGACCCCTCTCATTAGGAGGTGGAGGGTCAGGGCCCAGGAACAGACCTCTCTCATTAGGAGGTGGAGGGTCAGGGCCCAGGAACAGACCTCTCTCATTAGGAGATGGAGGGTCAGGGACCAGGAACAGACCGCTCTCATTAGTAGGTGGAGGGTCAGGGCCCAGGAACAGACCCCTCTCATTAGGAGGTGGAGGGTTAGGGCCCAGGAACAGACCCCTCTGATATCAGTTGCGAGATCCAGACATAAAGGATTCACTGTGGAATAGTTCCAATACAGGCTGGGCTAACCCCTAACCCCCTAACCATAACCCCTAACCCCCTAACCATAACCCCCTAACCATAACCCCTAACCCCCTAACCATAACCCCTAACCCCCTAACCATAACCCCTAACCCCCTAACCATAACCCCTAACCATAAGCCCTAACCCCTAACCATAACCCCTAACCCCCTAACCATAACCCCTAACCCCCTAACCATAACCCCTAACCCCTAACCATAACCCCCTAACCATAACCCCTAACCCCCTAACCATAAGCCCTAACCCCTAACCATAACCCCCTAACCATAACCCCTAACCCCCTAACCATAACCCCTAACCCCCTAACCATAACCCCCTAACCATAACCCCTAACCCCCTAACCATAACCCCTAACCCCCTAACCATAACCCCATAACCCCCTAACCATAACCCCTAACCATAACCCCTAACCCCCTAACCATAACCCCTAACCCCCTAACCATAACCCCCTAACCCCCTAACCATAACCCCTAACCCCCTAACCATAACCCCCTAACCATAAGCCCTAACCCCCTAACCATAACCCCCTAACCCCCTAACCATAACCCCTAACCCCCTAACCATAACCCCCTAACCATAACCCCTAATCCCCTAACCATAACCCCTAACCCCCTAACCATAACCCCTAACCATAACCCCTAACCCCCTAACCATACAATTTACTATGAACATTTATAACTGAATATTATTATCATGGAACATCATGTCGCTGGCCACAACCTTGCAAAAAATAAATACATCTGCAAAGACACACTTTCATTTTCTAAGCAGTGTTATGTATATATAAACCTAGAAGGCAACACTAGCACCTATGTGATGCGGTTGAGTCGATAGGCTGGTACACTTGTACTCTGGCCCTAACTCCTAACCATAACCCCTAACCATAACCCCTAACCATTACCCCAAAACATAACCCCTAACCATAACCCCTAACCATAACCCCTAACCATTACCCCTAACCATAACCCCTAACCCCCTAACCATAACCCCTAACCATAACCCCTAACCCCCTAACCATTACCCCTAACCATAACCCCTAACCATAACCCCTAACCATAACCCCTAACCATAACCCTAAACATAACCCCTAACCATAACCAACTAACCATAACCCCTAACCATAACCCCTAACCATAAGCCCTAACCCCTAACCATAAGCCCTAACCATAACCCCTAACCATTACCCCTAAACATAACCCCTAACCATAACCCCTAACCATAACCCCTAACCCCTAACCATAACCCCTAACCCCCTGGGGCGGCAGCGTAGCCTAGTGGTTAGAGCACTGGGCTAGTAACCGGAAACCCCCGAGCTGACAAGGTACAAATCTGTCGTTCTGCACCTGAACAGGCAGTTAACCCACTGTTCCCAGGCCGTCATTGAAAATAAGAATGTGTTCTTAACTGACTTGCCTGGTTAAATAAAGGTTAAATAAAGGTTAAATAAAGGTAAAATAAAATAAAAATAAAATAACCATAACCCCTAACCATAACCCCTAACCATAAGCCCTAACCCCTAACCCTTAACCATAACCCCTAACCCCTAACCCCGTGTTATAATGCATGTAAGAGACAGAAAAACACCTGTGTGACGCGGTTTAGTCTGCGGGAGGTACACTTGGTCTCGTATTCTGGTCGAAGCTGAAGCTGTTGCTGCTCTTCCTCAAAGTCCACCAGGTCCCACTCGTACTCCAGCCGGGCCTGCCGACGCTTCCAGAACTCCAGGAACAGAGTCACTGCAGGGGGACAGGATGAGGAGACAGAGTTAGGCCAAAAGAAGACTCGTACTCCAGAGTCACTGCAGGAGGACAATGGAGAGTTAGGGAGGTAACTCTTCACAATAAAAAGGTCCATGGCATGATAGTGCAGACAGTAAGAACAGAGTTAAGATGTAAGGGAAGGCAGGAACAGAGTTAAGATGTAAGGGAAGGCAGGAACAGAGTTAAGAGGTAAGGGAAGGGAAGGCAGGAACGGAGTTAAGGGGTAAGGGAAGGCAGGAACAGAGTTAAGGAGTAAGGGAAGGCAGGAACAGAGTTAAGGAGTAAGGGAAGGCAGGAACAGAGTTAAGGAGTAAGGGAAGGCAGGAACAGAGTTAAGATGTAAGGGAAGGCAGGAACAGAGTTAAGAGGTAAGGGAAGGGAAGGCAGGAACGGAGTTAAGGGGTAAGGGAAGGCAGGAACAGAGTTAAGGAGTAAGGGAAGGCAGGAACAGAGTTAAGGAGTAAGGGAAGGCAGGAACAGAGTTAAGGAGTAAGGGAAGGCAGGAACAGAGTTAAGGAGTAAGGGAAGGCAGGAACAGTGTTAAGGAGTAAGGGAAGGCAGGAACAGAGTTAAGGAGTAAGGGAAGGCAGGAACAGAGTTAAGATGTAAGGGAAGGCAGGAACAGAGTTAAGAGGTAAGGGAAGGGAAGGCAGGAACGGAGTTAAGGGGTAAGGGAAGGCAGGAACAGAGTTAAGGAGTAAGGGAAGGCAGGAACAGAGTTAAGGAGTAAGGGAAGGCAGGAACAGAGTTAAGGAGTAAGGGAAGGCAGGAACAGTGTTAAGGAGTAAGGGAAGGCAGGAACAGAGTTAAGGAGTAAGGGAAGGCAGGAACAGAGTTAAGGAGTAAGGGAAGGCAGGAACAGAGTTAAGGAGTAAGGGAAGGCAGGAACAGAGTTAAGGAGTAAGGGAAGGCAGGAACAGAGTTAAGGAGTAAGGGAAGGCAGGAACAGAGTTAAGGAGTAAGGGAAGGCAGGAACAGAGTTAAGGAGTAAGGGAAGGCAGGAACAGAGTTAAGGAGTAAGGGAAGGCAGGAACAGAGTTAAGGAGTAAGGTAAGGGAAGGCAGGAACAGAGTTAAGGAGTAAGGTAAGGGAAGGCAGGAACAGAGTTAAGGAGTAAGGTAAGGGAAGGCAGGAACAGAGTTAAGGAGTAAGGTAAGGGAAGGCAGGAACAGAGTTAAGGAGTAAGGTAAGGGAAGGCAGAAACAGAGTTAAGGAGTAAGGTAAGGGAAGGCAGGAACAGAGTTAAGGAGTAAGGTAAGGGAAGGCAGGAACAGAGTTAAGGAGTAAGGTAAGGGAAGGCAGGAACAGAGTTAAGGAGTAAGGGAAGGGAAGGCAGGAACAGAGTTAAGGAGTAAGGTAAGGGAAGGCAGGAACAGAGTTAAGGAGTAAGGGAAGGCAGGAACAGAGTTAAAAGGGAAGGGAAGGCAGGAACAGAGTTAAGGAGTATCCCTTTCCTGCAGTCAATGACCAAAAGTGCCCTCTTTGTCCTTTTTCGTAATTTCATAATTAATAACGCTGTTTTAGACAACGAAAACTCAGTGTAATATTGGGATGCAGACTCAAAATTGAATACACTTTGACGCTATATCTGACATGATACATGCATCTTCTTTTGTTAGGCCCATAACCATGTGTGTGAAGAGTATACTTTCGTTTCAAAGTAGATTTGTTTAAGACTACCAAGAATTGGCTCAGCTTATCCCATGGTCATTGGCTCGACTTCCCCAAGGCAAACATGTTGACTATATTTGCCCACACAGCTACACGGATGCCCTTTTCATTCTAGGTTTAGGGCCTCGTATTGAAGCTGATAGAGACCCCCATCTGATGTACAGAACAATCTTAAAAGCATCATGAAAACCTCAAACACAATCAATTCCATTTGACTTGGTGATAATCCGTTTTTGTTGTTGTTGTTTTTTTAACCTAAATTGCTGACCACTTTTTCCACGTGGTTTCTTCCTTCACAGACTTCCTTTAATACTTTCAATTAATTTTGTATATTTGTTTTCCTAGAAACAAGGGTGGCTCAACTAACCCTTTGGCTCACCTTACCCCCCCCCCCCCCCCCCCGTCCCTTATAGTATTGAGTAGCTGTCACTCATCCCTTCAGTGTCCACTATATCCAGTAGGAATTCACATTATGGAGTTTCCATAGCGATAGGAAGAGGATCTGATGTTATAAATTACAACAAAAAGGTATAAAGCTATACCACAACAATACTTGAAGATAACGCCTGTTTTCCAGTTGTATAGAGACTGGCAGCTTCCTTTAGGTGGAGCTCAGGACTAAGCCTGCACCATTTTACACTTAATATTCACAGAGACTGTCACTTAATATTCACTGAGACTGTCACTTAATATTCACAGAGACTGTCACTTAATATTCACAGAGACTGTCACTTAATATTCACAGAGACTGTCACTTAATATTCTCAGAGTCTGTCACTTAATATTCACTGAGACTGTCACTTAATATTCACTGAGACTGTCACTTAATATTCACTGAGACTGTCACTTAATATTCACTGAGACTGTCACTTAATATTCACAGAGACTGTCACTTAATATTCACAGAGACTGTCACTTAATATTCTCAGTCTGTCACTTAATATTCACTGAGACTGTCACTTAATATTCACTGAGACTGTCACTTAATATTCACTGAGACTGTCACTTAATATTCACTGAGACTGTCACTTAATATTCACTGAGACTGTCACTTAATATTCACAGAGACTGTCACTTAATATTCTCAGAGTCTGTCACTTAATATTCACTGAGACTGTCACTTAATATTCACTGAGACTGTCACTTAATATTCACTGAGACTGTCACTTAATATTCACTGAGACTGTCACTTAATATTCACTGAGACTGTCACTTAATATTCACTGAGACTGTCACTTACCCCAAATCCCCATGAATATGGCAAAGAACACCGTCCCCACGTTGTCAAACATATGTGATTGCTGATAGAAGAAAAAAAACAAGAGCACGTTCATTGACTTGACCTGAAGTTCTGGTCATTAAAATGAACATATCACAACAGTGTCTGTCTGTGTACAGTCTCATAATCTTCACAGTGCAATTATAAAGCCTGGACTTCTTACCCAGGAGGAATTACACGTCGAGTTGAGTTTCCAGTAGCCACATTTCTTATCACACAGTGGACACATGATGATGTTGCCTCCAATCTCCTCACTACAGATTTCTTTACTGAAACAAGATGTTATTTTTTTTATTTTTAAAACAAACATGATATTCTCATAACAAACTGCAAAACATTTTTTCCAGGAAACATATATTGAGGGATGGATTCCTGGACACGGAATCCCAGACATACAGTAGATTCTCCATTCAGTATGCCTTTCAGTCCAGCCAACAGCTTCACTGTGTCTGGGAAACCAGCCTTTCAGTCCAGCCAACAGCTTCACTGTGTCTGGGAAACCAGCCTTTCAGTCCAACCAACGGCTTAACTGTGTCTGGGATTAACCTGTGTCCGATTTTTAGGCTGGGGGGGGTATGGGATAGTGCCTAGGATTTTTAGGCTGGGGGTGTATGGGATAATGCTTAGTATTTTTAGGCTGGGGGGTACGGGATCGTGCCTAGGATTTTTAGGCTGGGGGGGTACGGGATAGTGCCTAGGAGTTTTAGGCTGGGGGGGTATGGGATAGTGCCTAGGATTTTTAGGCTGGGGGGGGGGTACGGGAGAGTGCCTAGGATTTTTAGGCTGGGGAGGTACGGGATAGCGCCTAGGATTTTTAGGCTGGGGGGGTATGGGATAGTGCCTAGGATTTTTAGGCTGGGGGGTATGGGATAGTGCCTAGGATTTTTAGGCTGGGGGGGATGTTATGGGATAGTGCCTAGGATTTTTAGGCTGGGGGGGTACGGGATAGTGCCTAGGATTTTTAGGCTGGGGGGGTATGGGATAGTGCCTAGGATTTTTAGGCTGTGAGTTAGGGGGTATGGGATAGTGCCTTGGGGTTAAATTGGGATTCAGGGGCCCTCACCTCCAGACGTTGTCATCGAAGGTGAACAATCCATAGAGAAAACAGATCAGGCCGACTACCGCAGCGAAGAACAGCATCTCAGTGTAGAAACCCAGCCAGGCAAAGTAGATCCCAATCTTCTCCCCGTAATACTTCCTGTTATGGGAAACACAACCAATCAAACATCTTCTCCCCGTAATACTTCCTGTTATGGGAAATACAACACAACCAATCAAACATCTTCTCCCCCTAATACTTCCTGTTATGGGGAAATACAACACAACCAATCAAACATCTTCCCCCCGTAATACTTCCTGTTTTGGGGAATACAACACAACCAACACAGGTGTTGTGTTCTCACCGTATCAAGTTGAGGGGCTGCTCTTTGAAGAAACTGAAAAACTGGGCCCAGTGTTTGTAGAGGTTGAATCTCTCACTCTCACTGTTGGAGTCCCTGGATGGTTTCCAGTATCGAGACTTTATACATACAGAGGGAGACAGATCATTTATCATGTCACGGTCCTACTGTTCATCCTTATCCATAACATGGTTGCAAAATTCAGATAAACCCCCCCCCCCAAAAAAAAAAATCTCAGTTGAAAGATTCCCAGAGTCAGGAGATAAATAAGAAGGGAATCTGGAATCCTCTCGCCAGGATTTCTGGAAAACCTGGGGATTCTGGGAAAGTTACCCGGAATTGTGCAACCTTATGCCTGTTTTTATTTTTTATTTAACCTTTATTTAACTAGGCAAATCAGTTAAAAAACACATTCTCATTTACAATGACGGCCTATCAGGGAACAGTGGGTTAACTGGTCTAGGAACAGTGGAACAGTGGGTTAACTGGTCTAGGAACAGTGGGTTAACTGGTCTAGGAACAGTGGAACAGTGGGTTAACTGGTCTAGGAACAGTGGAACAGTGGGTTAACTGGTCTAGGAACAGTGGAACAGTGGGTTAACTGCCTTGTTCAGGGGCAGAACGACAGATTTTTACCTTGTCAGCTCGGGTGATTCAATCTTGATGAAGTCCAACGCTCTTACCACTAGGCTACCCTGCCGCCCCTCCACTCTAACCACTAGAATACCTGCCGCCCCTCCACTCTAACCACTAGGCTACCTGCCGCCCCTCCACTCTAACCACTAGGCTACCTGCCGCCCCTCCACTCTAACCACTAGGCTACCTGCCGCCCCTCCACTCTAACCACTAGGGTACCTGCCACCCCTCCACTCTAACCACTAGACTACCTGCCGCCCCTCCACTCTAACCACTAGGCTACCTGCCGCCCCTCCACTCTAACCACTAGGCTACCTGCCGCCCCTCCACTCTAACCACTAGGCTACCTGCCGCCCCTCCACTCTAACCACTAGGCTACCTGCCGCCCCTCCACTCTAACCACTAGGCTACCTGCCGCCCCTCCACTCTAACCACTAGGCTACCTGCCGCCCCTCCACTCTAACCACTAGGCTACCTGCCGTCCCTCCACTCTAACCACTAGGCTACCTGCCGCCCCTCCACTCTAACCACTAGTCTACCTGCCGCCCCTCCACTCTAACCACTAGGCTACCTGCCGCCCCTCCACTCTAACCACTAGGCTACCTGCCGTCCCTCCACTCTAACCACTAGGCTACCTGCCGCCCCTCCACTCTAACCACTAGGCTACCTGCCGCCCCTCCACTCTAACCACTAGGCTACCTGCCGCCCCTCCACTCTAACCACTAGGCTACCTGCCGCCCCTCCACTCTAACCACTAGGCTACCTGCCGTCCCTCCACTCTAACCACTAGGCTACCTGCCGCCCCTCCACTCTAACCACTAGTCTACCTGCCGCCCCTCCACTCTAACCACTAGGCTACCTGCCGCCCCTCCACTCTAACCCCTAGGCTACCTGCCGCCCCACAATGTGGAATGTCTCATTCCAAAAGGGGATGATAATAGGGTTCATTTTGATAAAGATACCCCCTTTTTTTGGCGGGGGGGGGGGATTACTATATGAACGACACATTGTGCACAAAACAATTCCTTGCCCATTTCCACCACGAGATGAATGACTTCATGGATGTCTGTACGTCGATATGAAACAACCTCACAAGAGCCCAGAGGGTAAAGCTGGTTAAAATGACATCACAACCAGTTTTCCCTACTAGGAGAGAAGGTCACTTTCAGAGTTTTTTGGGGGGTCAATTCCATTTCAAATCCAGTCATTTCAGAAAGGACATCCAATACCAGTTCCACATTTTTTTCTAATTGAAAAAGCATAGAATAAAAATTGTAATTGTAATATCAGTTTCCATCCTAAATTGACAGGAATTTAAAACGGAATTGAGCCCAACAACCCTGGTCACTGTTGGAGCCTCTTACATCATGTAGTGGGAAGGCAGACCCATAGGTGCCGTTGTTGAGCAGGCGCTTGATGCCCTTCTTGTCCTCTCTGTCCGTCTTGTGGTAAGGACAACGGGCTAAGATGTAGTACACCTGGAGGGAGGAGAGAGAGAAATACATACAGTTCAATATACATTTTTATAATTTATATATATTTTTATTTTAAATTTATATACAATATAAAGCCATTTTTACATCGACAGTTGCTTCACAGCCAGGAAGAAACCGTGAAGAGAGAACTCAATTTTTCTCCTTTGATTCTCTTATACAAAAAAACCTTTACGTTGGCCTACTTACTATCCTGTTGCGGACGGAAGGAGGGAAGAATGTCTCCTTGTCATCGATGAGGAAGAAGTCAATCTTTCCCTTGTTGAAAGGTGAGGTGAAATAGTCTGGTTCAGGATTCATAATGTGGTCCGGTAGACGGAAAGGAGTGAACAGCCAGTCCATGGGAATGTCCTGGATGAAGAACATATTAAGAAAAACAATACTTCACTTTCCAAGCTAGTCTGTTTTGTGTCGTCATGCCAACTCCTTGTCATCACAAACATGTTTCCTGGATGACAATGACAACAATGTAGTTGGCATGAACACAAACAGATCTGGGATCAGGCTACCGTTTTACCCTACAGTCCAAAGACTGGCCAGATATTTTCTTTCAGTTCTGGTATTGGAACCAATCCGTTTTGCTTGGCCCACCTCGCTAACCGCTAGGCTACCTGGCTGCCTACTGTACCTGGGGAACGGGGATGTCGTTTTCCTTGAAGGGAACCTTGATCTTGAGGACATCGGCGTAGGTGGCCAGAACCTCCCATGGAGCGTGGATCTTCACAAAGTATGTCTTCCTGTCATCTGACACCTGATTGGAGGAGAGAGATGGAGAGATGGAGTGATGGAGAGATAGATAGATGTGGAGATGGATGGACAGACAGGAAGACGGACAGACAAACAGACACATCATGTCAATTATTTAACCAATAGCCAAGTTTAGCTACATAAGTTCACCTCCACCACCACAAACAAACCATTTTCCTGTACTGTGTTATAAAGTTGATAAACCAGAGTATTTCTATTGATCTATCGTCCCCCCGGTGGTGATAAAGAGTAATGGCATCCCCCTGTACAAAAACACTACCAGGACAGTCTGTCCTTGTGTACTAAATATCTCTCCCCCCGGTGGTGAGAAAGAGTAATGGCATCCCTGTGTACAAAAACACTGCCAGGACAGCATGTCCCTGTATACTAAAAATCTCCTGTTTCAGACCTATATTAATTCACTAGCCTGGTCTCAGATCTGTTTATGCTGCGTTGCTAACTCCTCTGGTCCGATGGTGTTAGCAACACAGACATATCTGGGACCAGGATATTTATTCACCAGAACTTGGTTAGATGTAATCAGATAAACCTTCAGGGCAGGAATCTTACCGATTTATCCTCTGTCTCCAGCTCCAGCCCTGCTTTCTGTAGGTTAGCCTCATACTCCCTCCGCCTCTCCTGTTGACACAACATAGAAGGAAGAAAAGGAAGAGAAGCATAGAGGGGAAGAGAGGAGAGACGATAGGAGAGGAGAGAGGATAGGAGAGGAGAGAGGATAGGAGAGGAGAGACAATATGAGAGGAGAGGAGAGACGATAGGAGAGGAGAGAGGATAGGAGAGGAGAGAGGATAGGAGAAGAGAGACAATAGGAGAGGAGAGAGGATAGGAGAGGAGAGAGGATAGGAGAGGAGAGACAATAGGAGAGGAGAGAGGATAGGAGAGACAATATGAGAGGAGAGACAATAGGAGAGGAGAGACGATAGGAGAGGAGAGAGGATAGGAGAGGAGAGAGGATAGGAGAGGAGAGACGATAGGAGAGGAGAGAGGATAGGAGAGGAGAGACAATATGAGAGGAGAGACAATATGAGAGGAGAAATGATATGAGAGGAGAGACGATAGGAGAGGAGAGACGATAGGAGAGGAGAGACAATATGAGAGGAGAAATGATATGATAGGAGAGGAGAGAGGATAGGAGAGGAGAGACAATATGAGAGGAGAAATTATATGATAGGAGAGGAGAGACAATATGAGAGGAGAAATTATATGATAGGAGAGGAGAGAGGATAGGAGAGGAGAGACAATAGGATAGGAGAGGAGAGAGGATAGGATAGGATACCCCAACATGTCTCCCTACTCCCCATCCCATTACCCCAACATGTCCCCCTACTCCCATTACCCCAACATGTCTCCCTACTCCCCATCCCATTACCCCAACATGTCCCCCTACTCCCCATCCCATTACCCCAACATGTCTCCCTACTCCCCATCCCATTACCCCATGTCTCCCTACTCCCCATCCCATTACCCCAACATGTCTCCCTACTCCCATTACCCCAATATGTCTCCCTACTCCCCATCCCATTACCCCAACATGTCCCCCTACTCCCCATTAACCCAACATGTCTCCCTTCTCCCCACTCCCATTACCCCAACATGTCTCTCTACTCCCCATCCCATTACCCCAACATGTCTCCCTACTCCCCATCCCATTACACCAACATGTCCCCCTACTCCACATCCCATTACCCCAACATGTCTCCCTACTCCACATCCCATTACCCCAACATGTCTCCCTACTCCCCATCCCATTACCCCAACATGTCTCCCTACTCCCCATCCCATTACCCCAACATGTCTCCCTACTCCCATTACCCCAATATGTCTCCCTACTCCCCATCCCATTACCCCAACATGTCCCCCTACTCCCCATTAACCCAACATGTCTCCCTTCTCCCCACTCCCATTACCCCAACATGTCTCTCTACTCCCCATCCCATTACCCCAACATGTCCCCCTACTCCCCATCCCATTACCCCAACATGTCTCCCTACTCCCCATCCCATTACCCCAACATGTCTCCCTACTCCCCATCCCATTACCCCAACATGTCCCCGTACTCCGCATCCCATTACCCCAACATGTCCCCCTACTCCCCATCCCATTACCCCAACATGTCTCCCTACTCCCCATCCCATTACCCCAACATGTCCCCCTACTCCCCAACATGTCTCCCTACTCCCATTACACCAACATGTCTCCCTTCTCCCCATCCCATTACCCCAACATGTCTCCCCATCCCATTACCCCAACATGTCTCCCTACTCCCCATCCCATTACCCCATCATGTCTCCCTACTCTCTATCCCATTACCCCAACATGTCTCCCTACTCCCCATCCCATTACCCCAACATGTCTCCCTACTCCCCATCCCATTACCCCAACATGTCTCCCTACTCCCCATCCCATTACCCCAACATGTCTCCCTACTCCCCATCCCATTACCCCAACATGTCTCCCTACTCCCCATCCCATTACCCCAACATGTCTCCCTACTCCCCATCCCATTACCCCAACATGTCTCCCTACTCCCCATCCCATTACCCCAACATGTCTCCCTTCTCCCCATCCCATTACCCCAACATGTCACCCTACTCCCCATCCCATTACCCCAACATGTCTCCCTACTCCCATTACCCCAACACGTCTCCCAGTGGCCTCCATAATTATTAAATGAAGAAGTTTGGAACCACCAAAACTTTTCCTAGAGCAGGCTGCCCGTCCAAACTGAGCAATCAGAGGATAAGGGCCTTGGTCAGGGAGGTAACCAAGAACCCGATGGTCACTCTGACAGAGCTCTTTGCACACTCCACCAATCAGGCCTTTATGATAGAGTGGCCAGACAGTAGCCCCTCCTCAGTAAAAGGCACATGACAGCCTGCTTTATTTGCTAAAAAGGCACCCAAAGGACTCTCAGACCATGAGAAACAAGATTGAACCCTTTGGCCTGAATGCCAAGCGTCACGTCTGGAGGAAACCTGACACCATCCCTACGGTGAAGCATGGTGGTGGCAGCATCATGCTGTGGGGATGTTTTTCAGCGGCAGGGACTGGGAGACTAGTCAGGATCTAGGGAAAGATGAACGAAGCAAAGTACAGAGAGATCCTTGATGAAAACCTGCTCCAGAGTGCTCAGGATCTCAGACTGGGGTGAAGATTCACCTTCCAACAGGACAACGACCCTAAGCACACAGCCAAGACAACACATGAGTGGCTTCGGGACAAGTCTCTGAATGTCCTTGAGTGGCTCAGCCAGAGCCCGGACTAGAACCCGGTCAAACATCGCTGGAGAGACCCTGAAAATAGCTGCGCAGCAACGCTCCCCATCCAACCTGACAGAGCTTGAGAGAATCTGCAGAGTAGAATGGGAGAAATTCCCCAAATACAGGTGTGCCAAGCTTGTAGCGTCAAACCCAAGAAGACTCGATGCTGTAATCACTGCCAAAGGTGCTTCAACAAAGCACTAAGTAAAGTGTCTCAATACTAAATGTGATAGTTCTGTTTGATTTTTTATACATTTGCTCAAATTTAAAAAAATGTTTTTGCTTTGTCATTATGGGGCATTGTGTGTAGATTGATGAGGGAAAAAATACTATTTGAACAATTTTATAATAAGGATGTAATATAACAAAATCAAGCGATCTGAATACTTTCCGAATGCACTGTATATCATTATACACCACTTTATCATGTGGACTTTGTGTACAGGAAGCTTCACCTCAAAATGGCTACTTCTCCCACACAACATGCAAGTAGTACTCAAATATACTTAAATAACAAAGTTACCAAGGAAACTAAGGGTCAATTCAAGGCTAACTCAAAGCAGTAGGCAGATGATAAGGACATTCCATTCCATGGGGCTCGGTCACTGGCTAGGAATGAGGAATTATAGGTACTGTAGCTTAGCTTAGCTTAAATGTTTCATCTTGTTTCAAGGTGTTTGTGTCATGTAGCTTATTTCTGAAATATGAACACTATCAACAGTCAGTGCTTGCTGTTATGAACAGCTAGGCAAGAGACGTACCTAGCTGGTGCTGACAAGTGAGGTGAGTCAAGTGAAGTGAGTCAAGTGAAGTGAGTCAAGTAAGGTGAGTCAAGTAAAGTGAAGTGAGTCAAGTAAAGTGAGTCAAGTAAAGTGAGTCAAGTGAAGTGTGTCAAGTGAAGTGTGTCAAGTGAAGTGTGTCAAGTGAAGTGTGTCAAGTGAAGCGAGTCAAGTGAGTCAAGTAATGTTAGTCAAGTAAAGTGAAGTGAGCCAAGTGAGTCAAGTGAAGTGAGTCAAGTGAAGTGAGTCAAGTAAAAGTGAGTCAAGTGAAGGAAGAGTGCTATGTATTACAGCATCCTGAATTATGTTCATACATCTTATTCACCCTGTATTATAACTACAGAGCCATGTAACAGGATTAAACCAGAACGAACTCTGAACTCACAACGGAATGGAACATTCAGTCAGGTTTTACCCAGGCGGTGTCCTGTGCCCAGAAACCAGTATTAAGTATCACTGAGAATTACAATGAAACCCCTGCGATGACAATGCACTTGACAACTATTTGCAGTAGAAGGAAGTGTAGTTGATAGTGAGGTGTGTTTCTGAAGGTTGTATTTGACCTGTTTCCTCTCTCCGTCTCGGTCATCCACATAGGACAGGACGAAGTCAATCCTCCTCTTTCCATCCCGGAAGAACACAGAGTCTTTACTCTGCTGATGCTTGTCAACCTGGGAGGAGACAGACAACACACACACAGACAAACAGTCAACACACCGTCAACACACAGTCAACCACAGTCAACACACACCAATACACAGGCAACACACACACACAGACAAACAGTCAACACACCGTCAACACACCGCCAATACACAGTCAAGACACAGTCAACACACCGCCAATACACAGTCAACCACAGTCAACACACCGCCAACACACAGTCAAATACAGTCAACACACACCAATACACAGTCAACACACACCAATACACAGTCAATACACAGTCAACCACAGTCAACACACACCAATACACAGTCAACACACACCAATACACACACCAATACACAGTCAACACACAGTCAACCACAGTCAACACACACCAATACACAGTCAACACACAAACACAGTCAGCTGACATTCCCAGATATAGGGCCCGTTTCCCAGACAAAGATTAAGCCTAGAACTGGAATAAATAGCTATGTAAATGGAGTCTCTGTCTGGGAAAATGGTCCATGAAGTACACCACCACACAGGAAAGCCTTGGATGCCTTGAAATGCAAACACACAGGAAAGCCTGGGATGCCTTGAAATGCAAACACACAGGAAAGCCTGGGATGCCTTGAAATGCAAACACACAGGAAAGCCTGGGATGCCTTGAAATGCAAACAGCCTTCAGTTCACTCCAACTTCAATGTTTGAGTATCTCTCTACACAGGCGTTTCAAGGTAGAACCACAGCTGAACACATTCTTGGAAAAAGCCAGACCTCTGAACCGAGCTATCCCCAGCACAGCAACACCACTGCAAATCAATACTGTCACTGTAACAAGATACATGGAACCAAGATGAAGAATCACACACAGCATCACAGTATTTACCGCCCCTGCAGAAACGGAGCCCCATGATGAAGAATCACACACAGCATCACAGTATTACCGCCCCTGCAGAAATGGAGCCCCATGATGAAGAATCACACACAGCATCACAGTATTACCGCCCCTGCAGAAACGGAGCCCCATGATGAAGAATCACACACAGCATCACAGTATTACCGCCCCTGCAGAAACGAAGCCCCATGATGAAGAATCACACACAGCATCACAGTATTACCGTCCTGCAGAAACGGAGCCCCATGATGAAGAATCACACACAGCATCACAGTATTACCGCCCCTGCAGAAACGGAGCCCCATGATGAAGAATCACACACAGCATCACAGTATTACCGCCCTGCAGAAACGGAGCCCCATGATGAAGAATCACACACAGCATCATAGTATTACCGCCCCTGCAGAAACGGAGCCCCATGATGAAGAATCACACACAGCATCACAGTATTACCGCCCCTGCAGAAACGGAGCCCCATGATGAAGAATCACACACAGCATCACAGTATTACCGCCCTGCAGAAACGGAGCCTCATGATGAAGAATCACACACAGCATCACAGTATTACCGCCCTGCAGAAACGGAGCCCCATGATGAAGAATCACACACAGCATCACAGTATTTACCGCCCTGCAGAAACGGAGCCCCATGATGAAGAATCACACACAGCATCACAGTATTACCGCCCCTGCAGAAACGGAGCCGGATGATGAAGAATCACACACAGCATCACAGTATTACCGCCCTGCAGAAACGGAGCCCCATGATGAAGAATCACACACAGCATCACAGTATTACCGCCCCTGCAGAAACGGAGCCCCATGATGAAGAATCACACACAGCATCACAGTATTACCGCCCCTGCAGAAACGGAGCCCCATGATGAAGAATCACACACAGCATCACAGTATTACCGCCCTGCAGAAACGGAGCCCCATGATGAAGAATCACACACAGCATCACAGTATTACCGCCCTGCAGAAACGGAGCCCCATGATGAAGAATCACACACAGCATCACAGTATTACCGCCCTGCAGAAACGGAGCCCCATGATGAAGAATCACACACAGCATCACAGTATTACCGCCCCTGCAGAAACGGAGCCCCATGATGAAGAATCACACACAGCATCACAGTATTACCGCCCCTGCAGAAACGGAGCCCCATGATGAAGAATCACACACAGCATCACAGTATTACCGCCCCTGCAGAAACGGAGCCCCATGATGAAGAATCACACACAGCATCACAGTATTACCGCCCTGCAGAAACAGAGCCCCATGATGAAGAATCACACACAGCATCACAGTATTACCGCCCTGCAGAAACGGAGCCGGATGATGAGGACATGCAAGGAGCAGGAATAATGCAATTCAACCACGGCTGAAATGCTCTATGTTCCATTAAGCATAGTTACATTGAGCTTATATGGAGGTCTGAATCTTGTTTTATCCACATTAGAACTGACCATGGTTTGGTCATTATTTTAATACACAGTCATGGTCTGGTCATTATTTTAATACACCGAGTCATGGTCTGGTCACTATCTTAATACACTGAGTCATGTTCTGGTCACTATCTTAATACACTGAGTCATGGTTTGGTCATTATTTTAATACACTGAGTCATGTTCTGGTCATTATCTTAATACACTGAGTCATGGTCTGGTCACTATCTTAATACACTGAGTCATGTTCTGGTCACTATCTTAATACACTGAGTCATGGTTTGGTCATTATTTTAATACACTGAGTCATGTTCTGGTCATTATCTTAAAACATTGATTTTGGTCTGGTCATTATCTTAATACACTGAGTCATGGTTTGGTCATTATCTTAATAAACTGAGTCATGGCCTGACCATTATCTTAATACACTGAGTCATGGCCTGACCATTATCTTAATACACTGAGTCATGGTCTGGCCATTATCTTAATACACTGAGTCATGGTCTGGCCATTATCTTAATACACTGAGTCATGGTCTGGTCATTATCTTAAAACATTGATTTTGGTCTGGTCACTATCTTAATACACTGAGTCATGTTCTGGTCATTATCTTAATACACTGAGTCATGTTCTGGTCATTATTTTAATACACTGAGTCATGGCCTGACCATTATCTTAATACACTGAGTCATGGCCTGGGTCTTCAGTAATCTCGGTTAACCCAGAAATAAAATTTGTTTTCGTAGTATGTCCACGAGAGGTTAGGTCTTGAAAGGTTGGGTCTTAGTCTGGATCTCAAAGACTTCTGTCATGATTATAGGTTGGGCCTGTGTCTCAAGGACATCGGTCTTGACTCTATCTCTGGTTAGTTAACAGATTACAGTAGCCTCTGTCCAAGACGGCACACAGAGCATTCCCACTGGGCACACCATGTCATTTCAACGTGGATAATATTTGGTTGAGATTACAAACTCTATGCACCCACTTATAAAGAGAGCCAAAAGTTAGTTGAATTTCCTATGTTTTGTCACTATGCTTTCAACCATCTTAAAAACAACAAAATTCCAATGGAAAAATAGCATCTGATTGTTGGTTTTAGTTCACCGAAATGTCTATAACTGCTAGGGGTGTGCCGAGTAGTCGGACAAAATGAGTATCGCAACGGATATGGGTACATTTTTTGGATACGCTTAAGATCCGAGGATATTTTGTAATTATCTGTGATCGTAAAAATAAATTTAAAAAGAAGTTATTTTCGGGTGCCAGCAAGCATCTTTCTCACGTCAGTCAGTCCCAAAGTTTCTAACGCGTACTGTACTGTCTTTGAGTCAGTCATGTGCGACGTTCTACGTGCTCTAGATAACGCAACTGGCCAGTTTGCCTGTCTGTAAAGAGATGGGCGGGTTGTCCGTTGATCCTGCCGCTCTGATTGGATAGAGTGAAGCTGTATTTCTCTGTCCACTCGCGTCATCATTTCGATCACTTTTCCTCGCGTGTTTTCAGTCTGATCATTCAGATTGCTGCTGCCTGCTAGTATGATAAATCACAAGGTGAGGATGTTTGTTATCAAGCGATCAATGTGCATAATATCTAACAAGTGGGGCAAAGGGCAGGGAAAACATATGAAACCTCTGACTGAGTGACAGCAAACTTCGCTGCCCTCTGCAAATTGAGGACACACAGACACAACACTCCGCACACTGCTCCTCATCTGCAGCTTTTTTTTTGCAGTGAGAACGTGAAACTCAATTTCTGGAAACGATTATGAATACCAGCATGGCCATGTCGGCACACCCCGAATCATTGCGCTTTCAACCATTTAAAAGCACAGCAAAGTTCGGGAATACAATGAAAAAAATCGTGTTTATTTATATAAAAAAATTGCCAACTGGGAACACACTGGTTGAAGGCATTTATAGTGACAGTAACCTCAAAATGTCGCCATGCACGTTAACTCATTTTATAGTCCCAAATGTGTTGGTCTGGGTCTCAAGGACTTCTGTCTTGATTAGAGGCCATGGGTAACTGGAGAGAGATCTCAATTCAATGTCAACAAGACAAGACTGACTGCTGAACAGTAAAATAAAACAACAAAGTGAAGTTCCATGACTGGCTGGCTTTGCTACTGGTAGACCAATAGCAACAGTCTAATTAGCATATCACTCAGAATGAAGCGAGGTACTGGGCATGGTAGACCAATAGCAACAGTCTAATTAGCATATCACTCAGAATGAAGCGAGGTACTGGGCATGGTAGACCAATAGCAACAGTCTAGTTAGCATATCACTCAGAATGAAGTGAGGTACTGGGCATGGTAGACCAATAGCAACAGTCTAGTTAGCATATCACTCAGAATGAAGTGAGGTACTGGGCATGGTAGACCAATAGCAACAGTCTAGTTAGCATATCACTCAGAATGAAGCGAGGTACTGGGCATGGTAGACCAATAGCAACAGTCTAATTAGCATATCACTCAGAATGAAGCGAGGTACTGGGCATGGTAGACCAATAGCAACAGTCTAGTTAGCATATCACTCAGAATGAAGTGAGGTACTGGGCATGGTAGACCAATAGCAACAGTCTAGTTAGCATATCACTCAGAATGAAGTGAGGTACTGGGCATGGTAGACCAATAGCAACAGTCTAGTTAGCATATCACTCAGAATGAAGTGAGGTACTGGGCATGGTAGACCAATAGCAACAGTCTAATTAGCATATCACTCAGAATGAAGCGAGGTACTGGGCATGGTAGACCAATAGCAACAGTCTAGTTAGCATATCACTCAGAATGAAGTGAGGTACTGGGCATGGTAGACCAATAGCAACAGTCTAGTTAGCATATCACTCAGAATGAAGTGAGGTACTGGGCATGGTAGACCAATAGCAACAGTCTAGTTAGCATATCACTCAGAATGAAGTGAGGTACTGGGCATGGTAGACCAATAGCAACAGTCTAGTTAGCATATCACTCAGAATGAAGTGAGGTACTGGGCATGGTAGACCAATAGCAACAGTCTAGTTAGCATATCACTCAGAATGAAGCGAGGTACTGGGCATGGTAGATCAATAGCAACAGTCTAGTTAGCATATCACTCAGAATGAAGTGAGGTACTGGGCATGGTAGACCAATAGCAACAGTCTAATTAGCATATCACTCAGAATGAAGCGAGGTACTGGGCATGGTAGACCAATAGCAACAGTCTAGTTAGCATATCACTCAGAATGAAGTGAGGTACTGGGCATGGTAGACCAATAGCAACAGTCTAATTAGCATATCACTCAGAATGAAGCGAGGTACTGGGCATGGTAGACCAATAGCAACAGTCTAATTAGCATATCACTCAGAATGAAGCGAGGTACTGGCATGGTAGACCAATAGCAACAGTCTAGTTAGCATATCACTCAGAATGAAGTGAGTTACTGGGCATGGTAGACCAATAGCAACAGTCTAATTAGCATATCACTCAGAATGAAGCGAGGTACTGGGCATGGTAGACCAATAGCAACAGTCTAGTTAGCATATCACTCAGAATGAAGTGAGGTACTGGGCATGGTAGACCAATAGCAACAGTCTAGTTAGCATATCACTCAGAATGAAGTGAGGTACTGGGCATGGTAGACCAATAGCAACAGTATAATTAGCATATCACTCAGAATGAAGTGTGGTACTGGGCATGGTAGACCAATAGCAACAGTCTAGTTAGCATATCACTCAGAATGAAGTGAGGTACTGGGCATGGTAGAACAATAGCAACAGTCTAGTTAGCATATCACTCAGAATGACGCGAGGTACTGGGCATGGTAGACCAATAGCAACAGTCTAGTTAGCATATCACTCAGAATGAAGCGAGGTACTGGACATGGTAGGCCAATAGCAACAGTCTAGTTAGCATATCACTCAGAATGAAGCGAGGTACTGGGCATGGTAGACCAATAGCAACAGTCTAGTTAGCATATCACTCAGAATGAAGCGAGGTACTGGGCATGGTAGACCTATCTATATATTGGAACGTGCTGTAACTTTTTGTAAATCTCGCCTTGTCGTAGAACTGTTTGTGCTGTCTATCTGGCAAGACAGCACAAACAGTTCTGGGACAAGGCTAGATTTGCAAGTTCCAATATATAGATCAGAGATCAGGCTGGCCTTGTCAAGCAGACCACCATTGTCCTTGTGCCCAAGAACATCAAGGTAACCTAAATGACTATCACCCAGTAGCACTCACATCTGTAGCCATGAATGGTTTAAAAGGCTGGTCATGGCATCACATCAACACCATCATCCCAGACACCCTGGACCCACTCCAATTCGCATACCCGGACAACAACCTTTCCCTCAACGATGAGACAGCCTATAGGGAGGAGGTCAGAGACCTGGCAGTGCTGTGCCAGGACGACAACCTTTCCCTCAACGATGAGACAGCCTATAGGGAGGAGGTCAGAGACCTGGCAGTGCTGTGCCCGGACAACAACCTTTCCCTCAACGATGAGACAGCCTATAGGGAGGAGGTCAGAGACCTGGCAGTGCTGTGCCCGGACAACAACCTCTACCTCAACGATGAGACAGCCTATAGGGAGGAGGTCAGAGACCTGGCAGTGCTGTGCCCGGACAACAACCTCTACCTCAACGATGAGACAGCCTATAGGGAGGAGGTCAGAGACCTGGCAGTGCTGTGCCCGGACAACAACCTTTCCCTCAACGATGAGACAGCTTATAGGGAGGAGGTCAGAGACCTGGCAGTGCTGTGCCCGGACAACAACCTTTCCCTCAACGATGAGACAGCTTATAGGGAGGAGGTCAGAGACCTGGCAGTGCTGTGCCAGGACAACAACCTTTCCCTCAACGATGAGACAGCCTATAGGGAGGAGGTCAGAGACCTGGCAGTGCTGTGCCCGGACAACAACCTTTCCCTCAACGATGAGACAGCTTATAGGGAGGAGGTCAGAGACCTGGCAGTGCTGTGCCAGGACAACAACCTTTCCCTCAACGATGAGACAGCCTATAGGGAGGAGGTCAGAGACCTGGCAGTGCTGTGCCCGGACAACAACCTTTCCCTCAACGAGGAGACAGCCTATAGGAAGGAGGTCAGAGACCTGGCAGTGCTGTGCCCGGATGACAACCTTTCCCTCAACGATGAGACAGCCTATAGGGAGGAGGTCAGAGACCTGGCAGTGCTGTGCCAGGACGACAACCTTTCCCTCAACGATGAGACAGCCTATAGGGAGGAGGTCAGAGACCTGGCAGTGCTGTGCCCGGACAACAACCTTTCCCTCAACGATGAGACAGCCTATAGGGAGGAGGTCAGAGACCTGGCAGTGCTGTGCCAGGACGACAACCTTTCCCTCAACGATGAGACAGCTTATAGGGAGGAGGTCAGAGACCTGGCAGTGCTGTGCCCGGACAACAACCTTTCCCTCACCGTCAGCAAGACAAAGGAGCTGATCGTGGACTACTGGAAACAGAGGGCCGAGCACGCCCCGTTCACATTGACGGGGCTGTAGTGGAGTGGGTTGAGAGCTTCAAGTTGCTCGGTGTCCAGATCACTAAGGAACTATCATGGTCCAAATACATCAAGATAGTCGTGAAGAGGGCACGACAACACATTGTCCCCCTCAGGAGACTGAAAAGATTTGGTCTTGGTGTGTTTGAACCATTCTAGTTTGTTGGTGATGTGGACACCAAGGAACTTGAAGCTCTCAACCTGCTCCACTATAACCCCGTTGATGAGAAGTGCTTGGTCCTCCTTTTCTTGTAGTCCACAATCATCTCGTTAGTCTTGGTTACGCTGGGGGATAGGTTGTTATTCTGGCACCACCCGGCCAGGTCTCTTACCTCCTCCCTATAGGCTGTCTCATCGTTGAGGGAAAGGTTGTTGTCCGGGCACAGCACTGCCAGGTCTCTGACCTCCTCCCTATAGGCTGTCTCATCGTTGAGGGAAAGGTTGTTGTCCGGGCACAGCACTGCCAGGTCTCTGACCTCCTCCCTATAGGCTGTCTCATCGTTGAGGGAAAGGTTGTTATTCTGGCACCACCCGGCCAGGTCTCTTACCTCCTCCCTATAGGCTGTCTCATCGTTGAGGGAAAGGTTGTTGTCCTGGCACAGCACTGCCAGGTCTCTGACCTCCTCCCTATAAGCTGTCTCATCGTTGAGGTAGAGGTTGTTGTCCGGGCACAGCACTGCCAGGTCTCTGACCTCCTCCCTATAGGCTGTCTCATCGTTGAGGGAAAGGTTGTTGTCCGGGCACAGCACTGCCAGGTCTCTTACCTCCTCCCTATAGGCTGTCTCGTCGTTGTCGGTGATCAGGCCTACCACTGTTTTTTAAATTTAATTTTATAATATAGTTTTATAATATGTTTATTATTTTCCAATAAAAAATGTAATAAAAAAGACAGCAATACAAAACATTGACATTCATTGTACTGTTGAATGGGATGGCCAATTTAGAGGACAAAACTTAACTCACACATACACAGAATAAAACTAAATCCTATTAGGTGGTACATGTATAAGAAGACAGCATATACTTATTACAAGCAGTGTAGTTAAGCCAAAAATAAATATTGAGTGGAGTACAGCACAGAGTACCACTGTTGGGTCATCTGCAAACTTAATGATGGTGTTGGAGTCGTGCCTGGCCATGCAGTCATGGGTGAACAGGGAGTACAGGAGGGGACTGAGTATGCACCCCTGAGGCGCTCCATTGCTGAAGATCAGCGTGGCAGATGTGTTGCCACCTGGAGGCGGCCTGTCAGGAAGTCCAGGATCCAGTTGCAGTGGGAGGTGTTTAGTCCCAGAGTCCTTAGCTTAGTAATGAGCTTTGAGGGTACTATGGTGTTGAACGCTTAGCTGTAGTCAATGAATAGCATTCTCACGTAGGTGTTTCTTTTGTCCAGGTGGGAAAGGGCAGTGTGGAGTATGATTGATATTGCATCATCTGTGGATCTGTTGTGGCGGTATGCAATTTGGAGTGGGTCTAATTTGTGTCTAGGGTTTCTGGGTTGATGGTGTTGATGTGAGCCATGACCAGCCTTTCAAAGCACTTCATGGCTACAGACGTGAGTGCTACGGGTCGGTAGTCATTTAGGCAGGTTGTCTTTGTGTTCTTGGGCACAGGGACTATGATGGTCTGCTTGAAACATGTTGGTATTACAGACTCAATCAGGGACATTTTGAAAATGTCAGTGAAGACACCTGCCAGTTGGTCAGCACATGCCCGGAGCACACGTCCTGGTAATCCGTCTGGTCCGCAGCCTTGTGAATGTTGACCTGTTTAAAGGTCTTACTCATGTCGGCTACGGAGAGCGTGATCACACAGTCGCCCGGAACAGCTGATGCTCTCATGCATGTCTCAGTGTTGCTTGCCTCGAAGCGAGCATAGAAGTGATTTAGCTCGTCTGGTAGGCCCGTGTCACTGGGCAGCTTGCGGATGTGCCTCCCTTTGTAGTCTGTAATAGTTTGCAAGCCCTGCCACATAAGACGAGCGTCGGAGACGGTGTAGTATGATTCAATCTTAGCCCTGTATTGATGCTTTGCCTGTTTGATGGTTCGTCGCAGGGCATAGCAGGATTTCTTATAAGCTTCCGGGTTAGAGTCCCGCACCTTGAAAGCGGCAGCTCTACCCTTTAGCTCAGTGCGAATGTTGCCTGTAGCCCATGGCTTCTGGTTGGGGTATGTACGTAGGGTCAATGTGGGGACGACGTCATCGATGCACTTATTGATGAAGCCATTGACTGATGTGGTGGACTCCTCAATGCCATCGGAGGAATCCAGGAATATATTCCAGTCTGTGCCATCAAAACACTCCATTTAGCACAATATGTTACATTTGGTATGAAGACCAGGTTGCATATAAGGATAAATTCACAATTTTTATGGGGCGAGATTGGTTGGCTTAACAGGGTAGAATGAGGTACGCAAATAAATATTGTAATTTTAATCAATAATCATAAAACAGTCCTGTAGTTTAGCATCTGCTTCATCTGACCACTTTTTTTATTGACAGAGAGCTTTTATTCACTGGTGCTTCCTGCTTTAATTTTTTGCTTGTAAGCAGGAATCAGGAGGATAGAATTGTGGTCGGATTTACCAAATGGAGGGCGAGGGAGAGCTTTGTACACTTCTCTCTGTGTGTGGAGTACAGGTGATCTATAATTGTTTTTCCTCTGGTTGCCCATTTAACATTTAACATGTTGATAGAAATTAGGTAGAACTGATTTAAGTTTCCCTGCATTAAAGTCTCCGGCCACTAGGAGTGCCGCCTCTGGGTGAGCGGTTTCCTGTTTGCCTGTCTAGTTGTTATGTTGTAATCATGTTATGTTGTAGCTGCGTCTCTTCCTCTTGCCAATAACTGGGATGTTGGCCTTGTTATTTTGACTCATCACATACGCTGCTATTACTGTTTATTGTCTATCTTGTTGCCTAGTTACTATTTCCCTACCTATTGTGAGCTCCAAAAGTATTGGGAAGGTGACACATTTTTTGTTGTTTTGGCTCTGCACTTTGGACTTGAAATGATACATTCACTATGGAGGTTAAAGTGCAAACTGTCAATTTGAGGGTAGTTACACAGACTACCTGTATTGACCCTTTTTGCACTAACCTTTCTTTGACCAATTTTTATTTATTTATTTTATTTCATGTTTATTTAACCAGGTAGGCTAGTTGAGAACACCTTTATTTAACCAGGTAGGCTAGTTGAGAACACCTTTATTTAACCAGGTAGGCTAGTTGAACACCTTTATTTAACCAGGTAGGCTAGTTGAGAACACCTTTATTTAACCAGGTAGGCCAGTTGAGAACACCTTTATTTAACCAGGTAGGCTAGTTGAGAACAAGTTCTCATTTACAACTGTGACCTGGCCAAGATACAGCAAAGCAGTTCGACAAAAAACAACAACACAGAGTTACACATAAACAAACGTACAGTCAATAACACAAAAGAAAAGAAACATAGAAATGTACATAGAATGTACATGTAGAAGAGTAGGGAGGTAAAGGCAATAAATAGGCCATAGAGGCGAAAATAATTACAATTTAGCATTAATACTGGAGTGATAGATGTGCAGATGATGATGTGCAAGTAGAGATACTGGGGTGCAAAAGAGAAAGAGGGTAAGTAATAATATGGGGATGAGGTAGTCTGGTGGGCTATTTACAGATGGGCTGTGTACAGGTACAGTGATCTATAAGCTGCTCTGACTCATCACATACGCTGCTGCTACTGTTTACCTTCTTTATTCCTAGTTACATATCTCACGGTTAGTCCACACCCGTTGTTTACCAATGAATAACATTTGATTTAATCTCTACAGCTGTATTTTTGTTATTTAGAAACCGGAGCAGTTTTATTTTTTGGAACACTGTCATCGGACAAATGAACCACCGCAATGGGTTAGTGGCCGGCAGCCTGCAGCTCTTCCCATTCATTTTAAATGCATGATTGGGATTCTAACTTCACCCGTCCCCCCCCAACCCCCATATCCCTTGAAAACGCACTGGGGCCTGTGTACTTTCCACACTCTGACTCTGACTCTGACACACACACAGGAAGCCATGTTGAGAAAGAGACCTGTTCCCTGTTCATTGCTACTACAGCTGTTCATATACCTATAAATAACTAACTGCACCCCGCATATTCTAGAACCGGCCTAGCTGACATTGCTACAGTAGCTGTCTGGACCATAGCTGCTCTTAGAATTAACACAACATAAAACACTGGGCGTAGTCGTCCCCCAAACACACTAGGTCCAGTCCCACTCTCTGTACCCCCTTACCCCTAAAAAAGATTAGACAGGACTCTAACTGCAGTAGAATGATCACAACAAAACAACTAGACAGGACTCTAGCTGCAGTAGAATGATCACAACATAACAACTAGACAGGACTCTAGCTGCAGTAGAATGATCACAACATAACAACTAGACAGGACTCTAGCTGCAGTAGAATGATCACAACCAAAACTAGACAGGACTCTAGCTGCAGTAGACTGATCACAACCAAAACTAGACAGGACTCTAGCTGCAGTAGACTGATCACAACATAAAAACTAGACAGGACTCTAGCTGCAGTAGAATGATCACAACATAAAACTAGACAGGACTCTAGCTGCAGTAGACTGATCACAACATAAAAACTAGACAGGACTCTAGCTGCAGTAGAATGATCACAACATAAAACTAGACAGGACTCTAGCTGCAGTAGAATGATAACATGAAAAAATAGACAGGATTCTCTGCAGTAGAATGATTACAACAAAAACTAAACAGGATTAGCTGCAGTAGAATGATTACAACATGAAAACTAGACAGGATTAGCTGCAGTAGAATGATGACAACATAACAACTAGAGAGGATTAGCTGTAATAGAATTATTACAATATAAAAACTAAACAGGATTAGCTGCAGTAGAATGATAACAACATAACAACTAGACAGGATTAGCTGGAGTTGAATGATTACAACAAAAACTAGACAGGACTCTAGCTGCAGTAGAATGATCACAACATAACAACTAGACAGGATTCACTGCAGTAGAATGAGACAACATAAAACACTAGACAGGATTAGTTGCAGTAGAATGATCACAACATAAAAAACTAGACAGGACTCTAGCTACAGTAAAACGATCACAACATAAAAACTAGACAGGATTTACTGCCGTAGAATGATTACAACATAAAAACTAGACAGGATTCACTGCAGTAGAATGATCACAACATAAAAAACTAGACAGGACTCTAGCTGCAGTAAAACAATCACAACAAGCACTATAGGCATAGCAGTCCCCACACCCTAGACCTCTCACAAACCTCTCACAAACACATTGTTCTGTCCTGTTTGACCAGTAGCTACGAAGGGGGAGGGCGTGTTCGATTAGAAGAGCACTTTACCTCCTCTTCCATGGCCCTCTCTCCGAATAGTATGTCTGCCAAGCATCAGCTGTGACTCCCGCTACGTCTGCAATGAGCTGAAAGGCAGCAGGGCCTTTTACACAGCCAGAGTGGTTGCTTCTTCCCTGGGTGCACGGACGGACGAGCCCCTAACTCACTTATTTCCTCTCTCTACTCCCTCTCTCCTTTACTCCCTTGTTCACAGCGGGGAGAGGGGCTTCGTCCAGTCCAGTTGCAGCCCAGAACAAGCCCACACTCGCTCAGACATCCAGAGGAAAGAGGGATGAGAGAGAGGAGGGGGAGAGAGAGAGCAGAGGAGAGAGAGAGCCAGTGAGAGGAGAGATAGAGAGAGAGAGAGAGAGAGAGCAGAGAAGGGAGAGAGAGGGGGAGAGCGAGAGAGACAGACAGAGAGAGAGAGAGCTAGTGAGAGGAGAGAGAGAGAGAGAGAGGAGAGAGAGAGAGCAGAGGAGGGAGAGAGAGGGGGAGAGAGAGAGAGCCAGAGAGGAGAGAGAGAGAGCCAGAGAGGAGAGAGAGAGAGAGAGAGAGAGAGAGAGAGAGAGAGAGAGCAGAGGAGGGAGAGAGAGAGGGAGAGAGAGAGACAGAGGAGGCTCCTAGATGACGTCAGCATATCAGCAGCAGCCTCCTGTCTGCCAGTAACCCACTAATGTAATGGTTGAGTTCCTGCCAGACTCCAATTGTAGACACGTGTCAGATCTTACAATGGCTGGATTGGTATTTAACAGATCAGCTAACCACAACATGCGGTGCATTCAGAAAGTATTAAGACCCCTTCACCTTTTTCCACATTTTGTTACATTACATCCTTATTCTAAAATGGACTAAATACATGTTTTTCCTCATCAGTATACGCTCAATACTCCATAGTGAAAAAACAAAAATACCTTATTTACATGAGTATTTTTGCTATGAGACTCGATAATTGAGCTCAGGTGCATCCTGTTTCCATTTATCATCCTTGAGATGTTTCTACAACTTGATTGGAGTCCAACTGTGGTAAATTCAATTGATTGGACATGATTTGGAAAGGCACACAACTGTCTATATAAGGTCCCACAGTTGTCTATATAAGGTCTCACGGTTGACGATGCATGTCAGAGCAGAAACCAAGCCTGTCTATAGAAGGTCCCACGGTTGACGATGCATGTCAGAGCAGAAACCAAGCCTACAGGCCTGTCTATATAAGGTCCCACAGTTGTCTATAGAAGGTCCCACAGGTGACGATGCATGTCAGAGCAATGTGCTGATGCCGGACTGCACAGTCGATGAAGTGGCAGGCAATCATTGTCTGATACAGTGCAACACAAGTCGACCAATAACAGCTCTTTGTTTCAACACCAGGGGAGAACACCAGGAAGTGATGTCATAACAGGGGCAGAATGTAGCTAAGACGTCAGGGAGCATCTTAATGTAGAGAATGAAGAGAAAACAGAACTGTGAGAGTATAGAGGTATGACAAATGCATTGCGATTTCTCTGGTTTCCTCAATGCATTTAAAAAAATAATCTATACATGAAACATCCATTCACTTCATTGCCCTGATGATAGAAAGCAGAGGATCCCAACAGGGCATCAAAACAGAAAGCCATTTTGTTTTCTTGGAGAAAAAAACTTGATTCACGTTGAGCACTGCAAAATAACCTAGAGGTCCTAGAACTCACTGACAACTCTGTCTGACAACATTCAGAGATACATGTTGCTGACAAAGCAATTCAAGGAGCCTATAACCGACACTATAGTACACAATGAACACAAAACACTATGGCTATTCATCGTTCAACCAAATCAATACAAACAAACCTTAAGACATGAAAACAACACCAGAGAACAAAGTACAGACAGCCGTAGCATGATAACATCAGACTGATGTTTCTGTGATTGACTGAGCCATGTGTCATGTAATCTACAGATTAACCCTGAGGAGAGTCAACAAACCATACACTCGTGAAGAAACCAATGTGTTCCCTATATTCACTTTTCCCTTGGCCCTAACCCTTCAATGTTTGCAGATCTGTAAGGTGGAAATCAATATGGTACAGACAAAAAAGGTTCTATCCAGAACAAAAAAGAGGCGTCTTCGGCTGTCCACATAGGAGAACCTTTTGAAGAACCCTTTTTGGTTCCAGGTAGAACCCGTTCCAGAGTTTTCACACACATGGTACCCAAAAGAGTTCTACCCGGAACCAAAAATACATTATACTGTACTGTATATAGACTTCACCATGTTGTAAATATATTATACTGTATATAGACTTCACCATGTTCTACATATATCCTATTTAATTCAGATGTCGACCATGGGTGTATGCCAACACGCCCTGACTGTGGAGGGGAGGGTTGCAGTGTACAGAGCATACATAGGGATTCCATATGTGTAATCTATAATTACTGGAAATGAGAGAGAGAGAGAGCTGTTGTAACTAACGACGTCTCGGTCTCAAAGACAGCAGCCTCCCAGCGTCCTCCCTGCCGTGGATAACATGGTGCCATGGATAACATAGGCTGGGCCTCCCCGTCATGGGTCTCTGGGCTGTTCTAGTGGGTAGCTCAGATAAATGCTCAGAGGAGCTAATTCAGGCACCAGGGAAGGTTAAACAGGGTTAGTGAGGAATTACGGTAAAAGGCAGTTCTCTTTTCTTTTTTTTTTCAAGTAGTAAGGATATGTAATTTTCCCTCTGATGAGATGATGAGCGGTAGGCCTAATGTTAACTCCCTGTAAAGATGAGTGAAACCACTGGATCGCACACACTCTTAGAAACAAGGGTTCCAAGAGGGTTGTTAGGTTGTCCCCAATAGGGTAACCGTTTTTGGTTCCAAGTAGAACCCTTTTGTAGTTCTAGGTAGAACGAAACTATTTTGGGCTCCATGTAGAACCCTCTGTGAAAAGGGTTCTACATGGAACCCAAAATGATTATACCTAGAACCCAACGGGTTTTTACTTGGAACCCAACTGTTTTTTTTACCTGGAACTGAAAAGGGTTCTTCAAATGCATCTCTTATGGGGACAGCCAAAGAACCCTTTTCGGTACTAAATAGCTCCTTTTTTCCTAAAAGTGTAGAAGCTATTAGATAACCATACTGCTCATTGGAAGACTGTACAAAACCTACTCTGAAGTGATAGGTTTCTTAACTAGAAAAAAATCTCACTCTGAAATATCAACTTTATACAACCCTTTCTACGGTATTTTAAGAATTTATCACATAAAGCAAGATTGTCACACCCTGATCTGTTTCAACTGTCTTTGTGATTGTCTCCACCCCCCTCCAGGTGTCACCCGTTTTCCCCATTAGTCCCTGGGTACTTATTCCTGTGTTCCCTGTTCGTCTGTTGCCAGTTCGTCTCCTCAAGTCAACCAGCGTGTTTTTGCCATGCTCCTGCTTTTCCCCTTGTCTCTGTTTGCTAGTCTTCCCGGTTTTGACCCCAGCCTGCCTTGACTCTGAACCCGCCTGCCTGACCTGACCACGAGCCTGTCTGCCACTCTGTATCTCCTGGACTCTGACCTTGTTATGATCTTTTGCCTGTCCACGAGCATTCTCTTTCCTGCCCCTTGGATTATAAAAAATATCAGAGACTCGAACCATCGGCCTCTCGTGTCTACATCTGGGTCTCGCCCTGTGCCCTTAGAGCAGATAACATTAAAAGCCCAGCGCAGTCAGAAACGTGATTTGCCTGTTGTGTGTATATATGTCCACACTATGATGTTGGAATAATAGTGAAATTGTGAAGATGATGATAATGTCCTTTTAGTGTTAAGAGCTGTTTGAAATGACAGCCTGTTTTGGTGGGATGGAGCTTTGGGCTGCCTTGTGACATCACCGGACGGTAAATTAGTTAATAGACCAATAAGAAAGAGCGTTCCAAACCTCTCTGCCAATAACAGCTAGTTTCAAGTTTTTCCCTGCCCACTCAAATCCTTCCCAGACAGTCCCAGCAAAATTCTTGCTTGAGAAATTGCTCTATGCTAAGAAGCTATTTATGATCATTGCAAACAATCACAGTAAGGTACTTAATTGTTACCCAGACATGATTTGATATTGAGATTTTAAAAAATGTCTGCATTGGAGCTTTAAGTAAAGTATGAGTCAAACACGGAAACGTTTTAGAATGTAGTACAGTGGTCTAATAGGAAGGGTTTAGAATGCAGTACAGTGGTCTAATAGGAAGGGGTTTAGAATGCAGTACAGTGGTCTAATAGGAAGGGGTTTAGAATGCAGTACAGTGGCCTAACAGGAAGGGGTTTAGAATGCAGTACAGTGGTCTAATAGGAAGGGGTTTAGAATGCAGTACAGTGGTCTAATAGGAAGGGGTTTAGAATGCAGTACAGTGGTCTAATAGGAAGGGGTTTAGAATGCAGTACAGTGGTCTAATAGGAAGGGGTTTAGAATGCAGTACAGTGGCCTAACAGGAAGGGGTTTAGAATGTAGTACAGTGGTCTAATAGGAAGGGGTTTAGAATGCAGTACAGTGGTCTAATAGGAAGGGCTTTAGAATGCAGTACAATGGTCTCATAGGAAGGGTTTTAGATTGCCGATGAGATGCTGTTGAACGATAGACTGATTAGACATCCTCATAAAAACTGGTCACATGATGCTGAAACCTGACCACTACTGAGAGAGGCAGGAGAGAGAGGCAGTGAGGGGGGATGGGTGACCTACACTACACAAGAAGCAACACACTTCACTGCAGCACTGTCATGACGATAGGACAGGGTCATGAGGATAGGACAGGGTCATGAGGATAGGACAGGGTCATGAGGATAGGACAGGGTCATGAGGATAAGACAGGGTCATGAGGATAGGACAGGGTCATGAGGATAGGACAGGGTCATGAGGATAGGACAGGGTCATGAGGATAGGACAGGGTCATGAGGATAGGACAGGGTCATGAGAATAGGACAGGGTCATGAGGATAGGACAGGGTCATGAGGATAGGACAGGGTCATGAGGATAAGACAGGGTCATGAGCTAGGGCAGGGTCATGAGGATAGGATAGGGGATAGAACAGGGTCATGAGGATAGTACAGGGCCTTTAGGATAAGACAGGGTCATGACGATAGGACAGGGTCATGAGGATAGGGCAGGGTCATGAGGATAGGACAGGGTCATGAGGATAGGACAGGGTCATGACGATAGGACAGGGTCATGAGGATAGGGCAGGGTCATGAGGATAGTACAGGGCCTTTAGGATAAGACAGGGTCATGACGATAGGACATGGTCATGAGGATAGGGCAGGGTCATGAGGATAGTACAGGGCCTTTAGGATAAGACAGGGTCATGAGGATAGTACAGGGCCTTTAGGATAAGACAGGGTCATGAGGATAGGGCAGGGTCATGAGGATAGTACAGGGCCTTTAGGATAAGACAGGGTCATGACGATAGGACATGGTCATGAGGATAGGGCAGGGTCATGAGGATAGTACAGGGCCTTTAGGATAAGACAGGGTCATGAGGATAGTACAGGGCCTTTAGGATAAGACAGGGTCATGAGGATAGGGCAGGGTCATGAGGATAGGGTAATTTACTGCTACCATAGGGTAATATACTGCTACCATAGGGTAATATATACTGCTACCATAGGGTAATATATGGCTACCATTGTGTGTGTGTGTGTGTGTGTGTGTGTGTGTGTGTGTGTGTGTGTGTGTGTGTGTGTGTGTGTGTGTGTGTGTGTGTTAGAGGTCGACCGATTAATCGGAATGGCCGATTAATCAGGGCCGATTTCAAGTTTTCATAACAATCGGAAATCGGTATTTTTGGACATGGTAAGTTGCTAGCTAGCATTAAACTTGTCTTATAAAAAACAATCAATCCATCATAATCACTAGTTAACTACACATGGTTGATGATATTACTAGTTTATCTAGCGTGTCCTGCAGTTGCATATAATCGATGCGGTGTGTATTAGCGAAAAAGGACTGTCTTGCTCCAATGTATACCTAAACAACAACGCCTTTCTTAAAATTAATACACAAGTATATATATATTTTTTAAACCTGCATATTTAGTTAATATTGCCTGCTAACCTGGCTCGTTGCGAACTCTGTGAAGACTATTTCTTCCTAACAAAGACAGCCAACTTCGCCAAAAGGGGGATGATTTAACAAAACCGCATTCGCGAAAAAAAAACACAATCGTTGCACGACTGTACCTAACCATAAACATCAATGCCTTTCTTAAAATCAATACACAGAAGTATATATTTTTAAACCTGCATATTTAGCTAAAAGAAATCCAGGTTAGCAGGAAATATTAACCAGGTGAAATTGTGTCACTTCTCTTGCGTTCATTGCACGCAGAGTCAGGGTATATGCAACAGTTTGGGCCGCCTAATTTGCCAGAATTGTACGTAATTATGACATAACATTGAAGGTTGTACAATGTAACAGAAATATTTAGACTTATGGATGCCACCCGTTAGATAAAATACGGAACAGTTCCATATTTCACTGAAAGAATAAACGTCTTGTTTTCGAGATGATAGTTTCCGGATTCTACCATATTAATGACCTAAGGCTCGTATTTCTGTGTGTTATTATGTTATAATTAAGTTAATTAAGTATGATTTGATAGAGCAGTCTGACTGAGCGATGGTAGGCACCAGCAGGCTCGTAAGCAGTCATTCAAAGAGCACTTTTGTGCGTTTTGCCAGCAGCTCTTCGTCGAGCTGTTTATGACTTCAAGCCTATCAACTCCCGAGATTAGGCTGGTGTAAACGATGTGAAATGGCTAGCTAGTTAGCGGGGTGCGTGCTAATAGCGTTTCAAACGTCACTCGCTCTGGGACTTGGAGTGGTTGTTCCCTTTGCTCTGCAAGGCCCGTGGCTTTTGTGGAGCGATGGGTAACGATGCTTCAAGGGTGGCTGTTGTTGATGTGTTCCTGGTTCGAGCCCAGGTAGGAGCGAGGAGAGGGACGGAAGCTATACTGTTACACTGGCAATACTAAAGTGCCTATAAGAACATCCAATAGTCAAAGGTATATGAAATACAAATCGTATAGAGAGAAATAGTCCTGTAATTCCTATAATAACTACAACCTAAAACTTCTTACCTGGGAATATTGAAGACTCATGTTAAAAGGAACCGCCAGCTTTCATATGTTCTCAAGTTCTGAGCAAGGAACTGAAACGTTAGCTTTCTTACATGGCACATATTGCACTTTTACTTTCTTCTCCAACACTGTGTTTGAACATGTTTCATTTTATTTGAGGCTAAATTGATTTTATTGATGTATTATATTAAGGAAAAATAAGTGTTCATTCAGTATAGTTGTAATTGTCATTATTACAAATAAAAAATGATGTTTTTTTAAATCGGCCGATTAACCGGTATCGGCGTTTTTGGTCCTCCAATAATCGGTATCGATATCGGCGTTGAAAAATCATAATCGGTCGACCTCTAGTGTGTGTGTGTGTGTGTGTGTGTGTGTGTGTGTGTGTGTATGTGTGTATGTGTGTGTGTGTGTGTGTGTGTGAGAGAGAGAGCTCATTTATAACATTATGTTATTGTACCTAACCCTGACTGTATAATTACAGGTGAGAACAAAACAACTGTTTTTCATTTTTAATGAGGAACACATGAGTTCATATCTCATTGTTTCCATGCTCAAGGTCCACAGCAGAAGGGTTGTAGAATGCTTTGCAGAATGTGAACACAATATCTTCCACACTATTCTAACAGTATGTTGCAAAATAAAAGCAAAAATGTCCCAATTTTTCATATGATGTTTTTTTTCACTAAAAGTCCTGAATAAAAGATCAGGGGGAGGAACGAAGTCAGGGTTGGACCGTTGTTTTACGACAGCTACGTCATTCTAACAGTTGATGCACTATCTGACGTAAGACAATGGAGGAAAACAATGGCGCCACATATACAGTACCGGTCAAAAGTTTGGACACAAGGGTTTTTATTTTCATTTATTTTTTACATTGTAGAATAATAGTGAAGACATCAAAACTATGAAATAACACATATGGAATCATGTAGTAACCATAAAAATGTGTTAAAAAAATTATTCAAAGTAGCCACCTTTTGCCTTGGTTACAGCTTTGCACACCCTTGGCATTCTCTCAACCAGTCATGAGGTAGTCACCTGGAATGCATTTCAATTAAGAGGTATGCCTTCTTAAAAGTTAATTTGTGGAATTTCTTTCCTTCTTAATGCGTTTGAGCCAATCAGTTGTGTTGTGACAAGGTAGGGGTGGTATACAGAAGATAGCTCTATTTGGTAAAAGACCACGTCCATATTATGGCAAGAACAGCTCGAATAAGCAAAGAGAAACGACAGTCCATCATTACTTTAAGACAGGAAGGTCAGTCAATATGGAACATTTCAAGAACTTTGAAAGTTTCTTCAAGTGCAGTCGCAAAAACCATCAAGTCCTATGATGAAACTGGCTCTCATGAGGACCGCCACAGGAAAGGAAGACCCAGAGTTACCTCTGCTGCAGAGGACAAGTTCATTAGAGTTACCAGCCTCAGAAATTGCAGCCCAAATAAATGCTTCACAGAGTTCAAGTAACAGACACATCTCAACATTAACTGTTCAGAGGAAACTGTGTGAATCAGGCCTTCATGATCGAATTGCTGCAAAGAAACCACTACTAAAGAACTGTTAGAGCCGATTTGGACATTTTTGTATGAACGACAGAACATACAGTGCTCCATGTACGTGTGTGTAAATATATTAAATATGAATGTATATGACGAAATATTAGGTACCACTATGATGTATATTACCTGATTGAGATGTATTATTTGTTATAAGTGTATCTTAGTTTTTGTCCCCCCCCCCCCATTCATTGTACTGTGGTCAGTGTGTTGTGATAGGATAAAGGCAGGAAGTTGGGGCTTCGGGGGGAGGGGAGACATATATATGTCAAGTAATATATGATTTAAGTTGAATGAATAATTTTTTGTTAGATACAGTGCCTTGCGAAAGTATTCGCCCCCCTTGAACTTTGCGACCTTTTGCCACATTTCAGGCTTCAAACATAAAGATATAAAACTGTATTTTTTTGTGAAGAATCAACAACAAGTGGGACACAATCATGAAGTGGAACGACATTTATTGGATATTTCAAACTTTTTTAACAAATCAAAAACTGAAAAATTGGGCGTGCAAGATTATTCAGCCCCTTTACTTTCAGTGCAGCAAACTCTGTCCAGAAGTTCAGTGAGGATCTCTGAATGATCCAATGTTGACCTAAATGACTAATGATGATAAATACAATCCACCTGTGTGTAATCAAGACTCCGTATAAATGCACCTGCATTTTAAAAGCGCAGAGAGCATCATGAAGAACAAGGAACACACCAGGCAGGTCCGAGATACTGTTGTGAAGAAGTTTAAAGCCGGATTTGGATACAAAAAGATTTCCCAAGCTTTAAACATCCCAAGGAGCACTGTGCAAGCGATAATATTGAAATGGAAGGAGTATCAGACCACTGCAAATCTCCAAGACCTGGCCGTCCCTCTAAACTTTCAGCTCATACAAGGAGAAGACTGATCAGAGATGCAGCCAAGAGGCCCATGATCACTCTGGATGAACTGCAGAGATCTACAGCTGAGGTGGGAGACTCTGTCCATAGGACAACAATCAGTCGTATATTGCACAAATCTGGCCTTTATGGAAGAGTGGCAAGAAGAAAGCCATTTGTTAAAGATATCCATAAAAAGTGTCGTTTAAAGTTTGCCACAAGCCACTTGGGAGACACACCAAACATGTGGAAGAAGGTGCTCTGGTCAGATGAAACCAAAATTTAACTTTTTGGCAACAATGCAAAACTTTATGTTTGGCGTAAAAGCAACACAGCTCATCACCCTGAACACACCATCCCCACTGTCAAACATGGTAGTGGCAGCATCATGGTTTGGGCCTGCTTTTCTTCAGCAGGGACAGGGAAGATGGTTAAAATTGATGGGAAGATGGATGGAGCCAAATACAGGACCATTCTGGAAGAAAACCTGATGGAGTCTGCAAAAGACCTGAGACTGGGACGGAGATTTGTCTTCCAACAAGACAATGATCCAAAACATAAAGCAAAATCTACAATGGAATGGTTCAAAAATAAACATATCCAGGTGTTAGAATGGTCAAGTCAAAGTCCAGACCTGAATCCAATCGAGAATCTGTGGAAAGAACTGAAAACTGCTGTTCACAAATGCTCTCCATCCAACCAACCTCGAGCTGTTTTGCAAGGAGGAATGGGAAAAAATGTCAGTCTCTCGATGTGCAAAACTGATAGAGACATACCCCAAGCGACTTACAGCTGTAATCGCAGCAAAAGGTGGCGCTAAAAAGTATTAACTTAAGGGGGCTGAATAATTTTGCACGCCCAATTTTTAAGTTTTTGATTTGTTAAAAAAGTTTGAAATATCCAATAAATGTCGTTCCACTTCATGATTGTGTCCCACTTGTTGTTGATTCTTCACAAAAAAATACAGTTTTATATCTTTATGTTTGAAGCCTGAAATGTGGCAAAAGGTCGCAAAGTTCAAGGGGGCCAAATACTTTCGCAAGGCACTGTATATGCCTTTTTGCTGCACCATATCCCTGGATCTCATAGAATGTTTTTGCCGTTTGGGAACTTCAAATGTGGACCGTATGTGTACGAAACAAGCTTCAGGCTCCAACCGCCGTGTCTTTGTGAGACACAGAGTAGGTGAACCGATGATCTCCGCATGTGTAGTTCCCATCGTGAAGCATGGAGGAGGAGGAGGTGTTGATGGTGCTTTGATTTATTTATAATTCAAGTCACACTTAACCAGCATGGTTACCACAGCATTCTGCAGCGATACGCCATCCCATCTGGTCTGCGCTTAGTGCGACTATCATTTGTTTTTCAACAGGACAATGACCCAACACACCTCCAGGATGTGTAAGGGCTATTTGACCAAGAAGGAGAGTGATGGACTGCTGCATCAGGCTGAAATAAATAAATAATAAATAAATAAATACAGTTCATTAGTTTTCTTCATCACTCTTCATTTCTTTCATCAGATATACTTCTTTTTTTACATTGTATAACTGATGTGAAACGCTGTCTTCCCCCAAAAACTTGTATCTGTGAATAAAGGCCTAACGTGCAGTTTCTACGTAACAGGGATTCCCCGAGAGCGCACGTGCTCAGTTGTTACCCATCTCCACTGCTGTGGCAGTCGGCGACATAAAAAATGAGATAAAATCATCGCATTTCCTGACTCAAAACAGATAGTACTTCGGCAAAAATAGCTAATTCAATAAAAATAAAAACCGGTTGTCCACACATTACAGATTTCTGAATCATGAATTCACTGGTAACAGAGCACAGCTAGGCCTGCATCCAGCAATGTCATGAGTCACGTGATCTCCTTTCGCAGCTGTTTCAGTACAGCACTAGAGGGGACAGAAAGTGGGAAAGAGCTAACTCCAATGGACTAGTTTCAATGTATGAAATCACTTGGGCGTTTTGGGATTTTGGGTAAACTTCTCCTTTATTAACAATGGTGGAAAGTCCCCCCCACCCCCAGTTGAACCATAGAAATCCGCGATGAGAAGTGTAGAGAATCAGGACATAGCCAGTCACACAGGACTGGTAGCAGGAAGAGAACTCTCTGGCAATGACACTCTCATTTCACACAACAACAACAACAACAACACAGTACTCCCACCAAGTCTGGCATCAAAAACATAGATAAGACAAGCAGCATCCATATCTACTCTATGGCCTTCTGTCCCACCAAGGGGATTAAGTAAGACCATATGATACGTACCCTCCAATATGTGACTAGCACAAAATAATCACTGGATGCTCCAGTACACACCGACAACAATTACGGCACGTAGTGATGTATGAGTGTGTCAACACTCATATACACACAGAGATGATTAGGTATTTAACCGACAGCTGCAGGTTTGTGTGAAGACTATAAAATGACACTAAACAAACAACACAACTTCATTAAATCTATTGAAAATGTAAAAAACAAACACATACACACACACTCACACAAACACGCACATGCAAACACAAACGCTCCTGGCCATAGAGGAGTGGTGGTGAGTTAAAGGGGATGGGTGGTTAAAGGGGCGGGGTGTTTAAAGGGTTGGTGTGGTTAAAAGGGTGGGGTATTTAAAGGGGTGGGGTGTTTAAAGGGTTGGTGTGGTTAAAAGGGTGGGGTATTTAAAGGGGTGGGGTGTTTAAAGGGTTGGTGTGGTTAAAAGGGTGGGGTATTTAAAGGGGTGGGGTGTTTAAAGGGGTGGGGTGTTTAAAGGGTTGGTGTGGTTAAAGGGGTGGTGTGGTTAAAGGGGTGGGTGTTTAAAGGGTTGGTGTGTTTAAAGGGGTGGTGTGGTTAAAGGGGTGGTGTGGTTAAAGGGGTGGGGTGTTTAAAGGGTTGGTGTGTTTAAAGGTGTGGGGTGTTTAAAGGGGTGGGGTGTTTAAAGGGGTGGGGTGTTTAAAGGGTTGGTGTGGTTAAAAGGGTTGGGTTATTTAACCGACAGCTGCAGGTTTGTGTGAAGACTGTAAGGTGACGCTAAACAAACAACACAACTTCATTAAATCTATCGAAAATTGAAAAAACAAACACACACACAAACACGCACATGCACACACAAACGCTCCTGGCCATAGAGGAGTGGTGGTGAGTTAAAGGGCGGGGTGGTTAAAGGGGCGGGGTGTTTAAAGGGGTGGTGTGGTTAAAGGGGTGGGGTGGTTAAAGGGGTGGGGTATTTAAAGGGGCGGGGTGTTTAAAGGGGCGGGGTGTTTAAAGGGGTGGTGTGGTTAAAGGGGTGGTGTGGTTAAAGGGGTGTTTAAAGGGGCGGGGTGGTTAAAGGGGTGGTGTGGTTAAAGGGGTGGTGTGGTTAAAGGGGTGTTTAAAGGGGTGGTTAAAGGGTGGTGTGGTTAAAGGGGTGGTGGTGTTTAAAGGGGTGGGGTGTTTAAAGGGGTGGTGTGGTTAAAGGGGTGGTTAAAGGGGTGGGTGTGGTTAAAGGGGTGGTGTGTTTAAGGGGTGGGGTGTTTAAAGGGGTGGTGTGGTTAAAGGGGTGGTGTGGTTAAAGGGGTGGTGTGGTTAAAGGGGCGGGGTGTTTAAAGGGTGGGTGTGGTTAAAGGGGTGGGGTAGTTAAAGGGGCGGGGTGTTTAAAGGGGTGGTGTGTTTAAAGGGGTGGGGTGTTTAAAGGGGTGGTGTGGTTAAAGGGGTGGGGTGTTTAAAGGGGTGGTGTGGTTAAAGGGGTGGTGTATTTTAAAGGGGTGGTGTGGTTAAAGGGGCGGGGTAGTTAAAGGGGCGGGGTGTTTAAAGGGGTGGGGTGTTTAAAGGGGTGGTGTGGTTAAAGGGGTGGGGTAGTTAAAGGGGCGGGGTGTTTAAAGGGGTGTGTTTTTAACCACTACTGTACACTGAAAGAGATAATCAGTGTTGCTATGACACTTCAGGAAGGGAAAGAAACGAAGGACATTCATAAACACAAACATCCCAAGAGACATCATGAAAATCACAACTTCCTGTTGCCGGGTGTTGACTCAAACTGGTCAGGACAACATGTTTAAGTTTTACACTGTGGACTGGAAAATGTAACAAGTGAGTTGGAAAGCCCATTAGACTATGGAAATTAAATGACTGCACCTTAATGCATTTGCATAAACCCAATAACATGCAAACTGGTCTAGCGCAGGAAGGAGAAGAAGCAACACAGCACTGAATAGACTTGTACTGGGGTATATGCACACTACACACTACACAGCACTGAATAGACTTGTATTGGGGTATATGCACAATTACACACTACACAGCACTGAATAGACTTGTATTGGGGTATATGCACAATTACACACTACACAGCACTGAATGGTGAACAACTGGTGTAGAGGAGAGGACACACTGTTACCATGACACCCTGGCAGATGTACCAGCTGTTTGAAGATCAACACACTGTAACCATATCAAACTGTACCGTTTTGGTCTTTTATATTATGTATTGTGTAAATCCCACTCAATCAATCAATCAATCAATAATCAAACGATCTATCAAATAAATCCATATTCCCACTCAAGATCCCATTCTTCAATTGATATTTCAATGATTAGTGAAGTGTCCCCACATCCACAGTGTGATTGAAGTGAGGACTGAACCCTTCCAGGTGAATGTGGTGTGTCTGTCTGTGTGTGTGTGTGTGTTTACCTCTGAAGGGTCAGGCTGGGAGTGTGGATACTCGTCAAGGTCGATGTCATGGTGATGGTGGTGGCAGCCGTTGTTGTCCTCTGAAACGCATAGAGACAATCAATCAATCAATCAATCAATTATTGTCCTAATTGAGGGGATAACCCTGTCAATCTCACTAGCTGATAACACTGCTGAGAGCATAACCCAGGTAGCATTTTAGAAAGCCCTTTTTACATCCTTTCTAGGTTTCTCTTATAACAGAAACCCTGCCTAAAACCCCAAACAGCAAGTAATGCAGATGTAGAAGCTTGGAAGAACGGCATTTCACTGTACTTTTGTATGTGACATCAGAACCGGAAACCCAAGATGTTCAAACGTTCATAGATGACCAGCAGGGTCAAATAATAATAATCACAGTGGTTATAGAGGTTGCAACAGGTCAGTACCTTGGCTTTTCAAAGCTGAGCATTCAGAGGTCAAGATAGCAGGTGTGGTAGTAGGAGCGAGAGAGAAGGAGAGAGAGGGAGGGAGAGAGAGAGAGAGAGAGAGGGAGAGAGAGAGAGAGGGAGAGAGAGAGAGAGAGGGAGAGAGCGAGAAAGAGAGAGAGCGAGAAAGAGAGGGAGAGAGAGAAGGGGAGAGAGAGAGAGGGAGAGGGAGAGAGAGAGAAGGAGAGAGCGAGGGAGAGCGAGCAAGAGAAAGAGAGAGAGAAAGAGAGAGAGAAGGGGAGAGAGAGAGAGAGAGAGAGAGAGAGAGAGAGAGAGAGAGAGACAGAGAGAGATGGTCGTAACAGCAGGCGAACGTCTGGTGAACCACCATGTGCCAGGCGGGAGGATATCCCAGTAGTGAGTCAGTCTAATATAGTCCCTTAACTAAAGCAGGGTTCCCCAACTGACAGCCCTAATTTGGCCTGCGGTTGATTTGATTTGGCCCCCCAAGTTTTCAGAGCAAAGAATGTTGTATTTCATTGTTTTAAGACTGTAAAAACACCAGTAAATCAGCGCAGAGTGATTTTAATTCAGGAAATCGGTTCCAAATTATTCCCACACATAATAAAGAGAAACATGGGGAATTAACGGAATAGGACTGAAGGGGACTTCTTATTGACTAATGTTTACATGGAAAATGATACAACTTCAGACAGTCTGTCTTCAATCAGAATCATTGCCAGTCAGTCCTGTAATCAATCAGAATCGTAACCAGTCAGTCCCGTAATCAATCAGAATCATTACCAGTCAGTCCCGTAATAAACCAGAATCATCACCAGTCAGTCCCATAATAAACCAGAATCATTACCAGTCAGTCCCGTAATCAATCAGAATCATAACCAGTCAGTCCCGTAATCAATCAGAATCATAACCAGTCAGTCCCATAATAAACCAGAATCATTACCAGTCAGTCCCATAATAAACCAGAATCATTACCAGTCAGTCCCATAATAAACCAGAATCATTACCAGTCAGTCCCATAATAAACCAGAATCATTACCAGTCAGTCCCATAATAAACCAGAATCATTACCAGTCAGTCCCGTAATCAATCAGAATCATAACCAGTCAGTCCCGTAATCAATCAGAATCATAACCAGTCAGTCCCATAATAAACCAGAATCATTACCAGTCAGTCCCATAATAAACCAGAATCATTACCAGTCAGTCCCATAATAAACCAGAATCATTACCAGTCAGTCCTGTAATCATTATCAGTCAGATAAAGTGCTTACACTCCTAATATAACACAAACACTGGATGCCTCTATAAATAAACCATGTAAACTCAATCTAAAGAATGTCAAAGATATACCTACTCAATCTAAAGAATGTCAAAGATATAGACTAAGCAATTTAAACCCTTTCAGTTTTCTCAAGTAGTTCAAATGAATAGAGAGTGGAGAGTGTTTCTACGGCAACAGTTGCGTAAATGTATCTCGTCAGCCAACCCGCTACTCAATGCTGTAAAGTACTTCAATCAAAAAATACTTTAAAGTACTACTTAAGTATTTTCTTTTGTGTATCTGTTTTTCACTATTTATATTGTTGTACTTCAGTACTTCATTCCTAAAGAAAATAAGGTACTTTTTTCCTCCGTGCATTTTCCCCTGACATCCAAAAGTAGTCGTTACAAACTGTGGTTGAATGTTGAGGTATTAAGGATTAGGAGATTAAGACTAAAAAGTTTGGTATTCTGTAATTGAACTAAACAGCAGTAGGGATTTACTGGAGTCATTATCTCAAAATATGTTTTTGGGGGGCATTGTTGTAACATGGCATATTGTGTCATGTAGGGTGTAGACACAGACAAACACATACAGAAACACACACACACACACACACACTTCAGAAGCTAGAGAGAAGGTGTCTGCCATTCAACTGGAGTGACACTGTTTTCAACCAATCACATTTTGAATTGCAATCACTACTGAGCGTTCAAAGGGGGGCATTGTTGTAACATGGCACTTGTATCAGTGATGCAAGCAGTAGTTTCCCCATGCTAAGTTAGTAATGTGAGCTAGTTTGTGTTGTAGTAGTGTGGCGGCTGCAGTAGCTGATAGGTGCATTTGTTGCTCATTTGTTACCATCACTCTTTTCAAGATTAACTTTCAAACTTCTTTTAAAACTTCATTTACAAATGATCATCATCTAGTGGCACTTGTTTTTGTTGCATCTTGCTTGCTGTTAGCTATCTCTTCGAAAATAAAGACTGTGAAACATTGTTACATCTTGCTTGCTGTTAGCTATCTCTTCGAAAATAAAGACTGTGAAACATTGTTGCATCTCGTTTGCTGTTAGCTATCTCTTCGAAAATAAAGACTGTGAAACATTGTTGCATCTCGTTTGCTGTTATCTATCTCTTAGAAAATAAAGACTGTGAAACATTGTTGCATCTCGTTTGCTGTTAGCGATCTCTTAGAAAATAAAGACTGTGAAACATTGTTGCATCTCGTTTGCTGTTAGCTATCTCTTCGAAAATAAAGACTGTGAAACATTGTTGCATCTCGTTTGCTGTTATCTATCTCTTCGAAAATAAAGACTGTGAAACATTGTTGCATCTCGTTTGCTGATAGCTGTCTCTTAGAAAATAAAGACTGTGAAACATTGTTGCATCTCGTTTGCTGTTAACTATCTCTTAGAAATAAAGACTGTGAAACATTGTTGCATCTCGTTTGCTGTTATCTATCTCTTAGAAAATAAAGACTGTGAAACATTGTTGCATCTCGTTTGCTGTTATCTATCTCTTAGAAAATAAAGACTGTGAAACATTGTTGCATCTCGTTTGCTGTTATCTATCTCTTAGAAAATAAAGACTGTGAAACATTGTTGCATCTCATTTGCTGTTATCTATCTCTTAGAAAATAAAGACTGTGAAACATTGTTGCATCTCGTTTGCTGTTAGCGATCTCTTAGAAAATAAAGACTGTGAAACATTGTTGCATCTCGTTTGCTGTTAGCTATCTCTTAGAAAATAAAGACTGTGAAACATTGTTGCATCTCGTTTGCTGTTAGCGATCTCTTAGAAAATAAAGACTGTGAAACATTGTTGCATCTCGTTTGCTGTTAGCGATCTCTTAGAAAATAAAGACTGTGAAACATTGTTGCATCTCGTTTGCTGTTAGCTATCTCTTAGAAAATAAAGACTGTGAAACATTGTTGCATCTCGTTTACTGTTATCTATCTCTTAGAAAATAAAAACATTGTTACAGTCTAAACAGTTTTTTTGTTTGTTGTTTCTGTTTTGCTGGTCGCATTATTGAATGCGGTGTGTCATGTCACATGACGGTTCTGTCTCTGTGTGTACGGCGGTCCAAAGCGTGACCAGGCCTGTCTGATTCATTCATAATGTCAGCAAAAAGCATTGCTCCTCCTGCACTACAACTACAGTGGCCCGACTACAGACGATATAAATGTTGGGTGCATCTAGTGATGCTATGTTTTCTGTTATTTTCATGATTTTTTTAGTTTGATACAACGTATTGGAAGATTTTTTGGTTCCCTCTGAAAGCCTAGGTCCTAAGGTCAAAGTTCACCACTAGTGGAAACAGTTCGGATTGGCAGGCTGCTACCGCAGTGCTTCAGTAGCTAGTATTCTACTTGAAAGATAATCTACTCAGCAACTCTTGGTAACACAACAAAAGTTTGCTTTAAAACTGTTGTTCTACTGAGCAGGCTGAGCCCTCAAAACACTTATTTGACCACTTTAGGAAAGAGAGGGAATTGTGTTGTGTACTCTGACCTGTTTTCATGTCACAGTGAGTCTGGGACATCTACTTCTACGATTCCCTTTTACTCTGCAGCTGCTGGCAGACTCAGTGGAATAGAGTACTGGACCACTAGTACAGTACTAACTCTCCTTATTCTCTATGACTGACTCTCTACTCAACAGGATGGACTTTCTATCCACCACCAAAAAACACCAGAGTACTGAGATAGAGTAGCTAGCTCCTTTTGCCCAGAGCGGCTCAGAGCCCCCAGACAACCTCCGGAACAGCCTCCCACAGAACAGTCTTTGTTCCCCACAGTGAACAGCTGATTACTGGTGAAATAACACAAGGACACTGGCCTCTCAAGACTCTCTGTTTAACACAAGGATATGTCTGACTCCATAGAGTTTTCTATCGCTAGGCATGACGCTCTACTCAACAGGCTCTTATAGGCTCCTATAAAGGAGTGGGCAGTGGGTTATCTATAGACTAACGATGTTAAATAGGCTTCTATAAAGGAGTGGGTAGTGGGTTATCTATAGACTAACGATGGTAAATAGGCTCCTCATGTGAATCTTAAAGCATAATTGAGAAGTAATTAAATCAAAGTTGGCCTTTCCCAGGCCTCCTTTAAGACTCCATAGTGTGTCATCTGTAGGTGCTACAGGTCTCCTTTAAGACTCCATAGTGTTTCATCTGTAGGTGCTACAGGTCTCCTTTAAGACTCCATAGTGTGTCATCTGTAGGTGCTACAGGTCTCCTTTAAGACTCCATAGTGTTTCATCTGTAGGTGCTACAGGTCTCCTTTAAGACTCCATAGTGTGTCATCTGTAGGTGTTACAGGTCTCCTTTAAGACTCCATAGTGTGTCATCTGTAGGTGCTACAGGTCTCCTTTAAGACTCCATAGTGTGTCATCTGTAGGTGTTACAGGTCTCCTTTAAGACTCCATAGTGTTTCATCTGTAGGTGCTACAGGTCTCCTTTAAGACTCCATAGTGTGTCATCTGTAGGTGCTACAGGTCTCCTTTAAGACTCCATAGTGTGTCATCTGTAGGTGTTACAGGTCTCCTTTAAGACTCCATAGTGTTTCATCTGTAGGTGCTACAGGTCTCATTTAAGACTCCATAGTGTGTCATCTGTAGGTGTTACAGGTCTCCTTTAAGACTCCATAGTGTGTCATCTGTAGGTGCTACAGGTCTCCTTTAAGACTCCATAGTGTGTCATCTGTAGGTGTTACAGGTCTCCTTTAAGACTCCATAGTGTGTCATCTGTAGGTGCTACAGGTCTCCTTTAAGACTCCATAGTGTGTCATCTGTAGGTGCTACAGGTCTCCTTTAAGACTCCATAGTGTGTCATCTGTAGGTGTTACAGGTCTCCTTTAAGACTCCATAGTGTGTCATCTGTAGGTGTTACAGGTCTCCTTTAAGACTCCATAGTGTGTCATCTGTAGGTGCTACAGGTCTCCTTTAAGACTCCATAGTGTGTCATCTGTAGGTGTTACAGGTCTCCTTTAAGACTCCATAGTGTTTCATCTGTAGGTGCTACAGGTCTCCTTTAAGACTCCATAGTGTTTCATCTGTAGGTGTTACAGGTCTCCTTTAAGACTCCATAGTGTGTCATCTGTAGGTGCTACAGGTCTCCTTTAAGACTCCATAGTGTGTCATCTGTAGGTGCTACAGGTCTCCTTTAAGACTCCATAGTGTTTCATCTGTAGGTGCTACAGGTCTCATTTAAGACTCCATAGTGTGTCATCTGTAGGTGTTACAGGTCTCCTTTAAGACTCCATAGTGTTTCATCTGTAGGTGCTACAGGTCTCCTTTAAGACTCCATAGTGTGTCATCTGTAGGTGCTACAGGTCTCCTTTAAGACTCCATAGTGTGTCATCTGTAGGTGTTACAGGTCTCCTTTAAGACTCCATAGTGTGTCATCTGTAGGTGCTACAGGTCTCCTTTAAGACTCCATAGTGTGTCATCTGTAGGTGTTACAGGTCTCCTTTAAGACTCCATAGTGTTTCATCTGTAGGTGCTACAGGTCTCCTTTAAGACTCCATAGTGTGTCATCTGTAGGTGTTACAGGTCTCCTTTAAGACTCCATAGTGTTTCATCTGTAGGTGCTACAGGTCTCCTTTAAGACTCCATAGTGTGTCATCTGTAGGTGCTACAGGTCTCCTTTAAGACTCCATAGTGTTTCATCTGTAGGTGCTACAGGTCTCCTTTAAGACTCCATAGTGTGTCATCTGTAGGTGCTACAGGTCTCCTTTAAGACTCCATAGTGTGTCATCTGTAGGTGTTACAGGTCTCCTTTAAGACTCCATAGTGTTTCATCTGTAGGTGCTACAGGTCTCCTTTAAGACTCCATAGTGTGTCATCTGTAGGTGTTACAGGTCTCCTTTAAGACTCCATAGTGTGTCATCTGTAGGTGTTACAGGTCTCCTTTAAGACTCCATAGTGTGTCATCTGTAGGTGCTACAGGTCTCCTTTAAGACTCCATAGTGTGTCATCTGTAGGTGTTACAGGTCTCCTTTAAGACTCCATAGTGTGTCATCTGTAGGTGTTACAGGTCTCCTTTAAGACTCCATAGTGTTTCATCTGTAGGTGCTACAGGTCTCCTTTAAGACTCCATAGTGTTTCATCTGTAGGTGTTACAGGTCTCCTTTAAGACTCCATAGTGTTTCATCTGTAGGTGCTACAGGTCTCCTTTAAGACTCCATAGTGTGTCATCTGTAGGTGTTACAGGTCTCCTTTAAGACTCCATAGTGTGTCATCTGTAGGTGCTACAGCTCTGTAATACGAGTAGTATTTTGATTTTAATAACATTTTATTTACATTCATTTATAATATTCATTTTTCAATATATTGATGAACATTCACTGAACAAAAATATAACGTGCAAGTATAGTAGAATAGTGAACTACTTTTGGCCAAAGGCCAAGCAGGGCTGGCATAATTACCGTGTAACTGATGGTTACGGATGAAGACTGTCGTGAAAAAAAATAACTGTCATAGCTGTAAAAAAACAATTGGTGTGGTTGAGTCCGACTCTGAACAACGTGATGAAACCTTGTCGCTGAAAAAAGCAAAGGAGTCTTTGGTTCCCTAGGAACTGGGCAACACCCCCCACAATGCAACAGCAGCACACATAGAAATACCATTAATAGAACAGGCTTGGAACCTCTAACCCTGGTAATATGACTGGTAAATAGAATGAATAGAACCTGTTACCCTGGTCATATGACTGGTAAATAGAATGAATAGAACCTCTAACTCTGGTAAATAGAATGAATAGAACCTCTAACCCTGGTAATATGACTGGTAAATAGAATGAATAGAACCTCTAACCCTGGTAATATGACTGGTAAATAGAATGAATAGAACCTCTAACCCTGGTAATATGACTGGTAAATAGAATGAATAGAACCTCTAACCCAGGTAAATAGAATGAATAGAACCTGTAACCCTGGTAATATGACTGGTAAATAGAATGAATAGAACCTCTAACCCTGGTAAATAGAATGAATAGAACGTCTAACCCTGGTAATATGACTGGTAAATAGAATGAATAGAACCTCTAACCCTGGTAAATAGAATGAATAGAACCTCTAACCCAGGTAAATAGAATGAATAGAACCTGTAACCCTGGTAATATGACTGGTAAATAGAATGAATAGAACCTGTAACTCTGGTAATATGACTGGTAAATAGAATGAATAGAACCTCTAACCCTGGTAATATGACTGGTAAATAGAATGAATAGAACCTCTAACCCTGGTAATATGACTGGTAAATAGAATGAATAGAACCTCTAACCCTGGTAATATTACTGGTAAATAGAATGAATAGAATCTCTAACCCTGGTAATATGACTGGTAAATAGAATGAATAGAACCTCTAACCCTGGTAATATGACTGGTAAATAGAATGAATAGAACCTGTAACCCTGGTAATATGACTGGTAAATAGAATGAATAGAACCTGTAACCCTGGTAAATAGAATGAATAGAACCTCTAACCCTGGTAATATGACTGGTAAATAGAATGAATAGAACCTGTAACTCTGGTAATATGACTGGTAAATAGAATGAATAGAACCTCTAACCCTGGTAATATTACTGGTAAATAGAATGAATAGAACCTCTAACCCTGGTCATATGACTGGTAAATAGAATGAATAGAACCTGTAACCCTGGTAATATGACTGGTAAATAGAATGAATAGAACCTCTAACCCTGGTAATATTACTGGTAAATAGAATGAATATAACCTGTAACCCTGGTAAATAGAATGAATAGAACCTGTAACCCTGGTAAATAGAATGAATAGAACCTCTAACCCTGGTAATATGACTGGTAAATAGAATGAATAGAACCTGTAACCCTGGTAATATGACTGGTAAATAGAATGAATAGAACCTCTAACACTGGTAACATGACTGGTAAATAGAATGAATAGAACCTCTAACCCTGGTAATATGACTGGTAAATAGAATGAATAGAACCTGTAACCCTGGTAAATAGAATGAATAGAACCTGTAACCCTGGTAATATGACTGGTAAATAGAATGAATAGAACCTCTAACCCTGGTAATATGACTGGTAAATAGAATGAATAGAACCTCTAACCCTGGTAATATGACTGGTAAATAGAATGAATAGAACCTCTAACCCTGGTAATATGACTGGTAAATAGAATGAATAGAACCTCTAACCCTGGTAATATGACTGGTAAATAGAATGAATAGAACCTGTAACCCTGGTAAATAGAATGAATAGAACCTGTAACCCTGGTAATATGACTGGTAAATAGAATGAATAGAACCTGTAACCCTGGTAAATAGAATGAATAGAACCTCTAACCCTGGTAATATGACTGGTAAATAGAATGAATAGAACCTCTAACCCTGGTAAATAGAATGAATAGAACCTCTAACCCTGGTAATATGACTGGTAAATAGAATGAATAGAACCTCTAACCCTGGTAAATAGAATGAATAGAACCTCTAACCCTGGTAATATGACTGGTAAATAGAATGAATAGAACCTCTAACCCTGGTAATATGACTGGTAAATAGAATGAATAGAACCTCTAACCCTGGTAAATAGAATGAATAGAACCTCTAACCCTGGTAATATGACTGGTAAATAGAATGAATAGAACCTCTAACCCTGGTAAATAGAATGAATAGAACCTCTAACCCTGGTAATATGACTGGTAAATAGAATGAATAGAACCTCTAACCCTGGTAATATGACTGGTAAATAGAATGAATAGAACCTCTAACCCTGGTAAATAGAATGAATAGAACCTCTAACCCTGGTAATATGACTGGTAAATAGAATGAATAGAACCTCTAACCCTGGTAAATAGAATGAATAGAACCTCTAACCCTGGTAATATGACTGGTAAATAGAATGAATATAACCTCTAACCCTGGTAATATGACTGGTAAATAGAATGAATAGAACCTCTAACCCTGGTAATATGACTGGTAAATAGAATGAATAGAACCTCTAACCCTGGTAATATGACTGGTAAATAGAATGAATAGAACCTCTAACCCTGGTAATATGACTGGTAAATAGAATGAATAGAACCTGTAACCCTGGTAAATAGAATGAATAGAACCTGTAACCCTGGTAATATGACTGGTAAATAGAATGAATAGAACCTGTAACCCTGGTAAATAGAATGAATAGAACCTCTAACCCTGGTAATATGACTGGTAAATAGAATGAATAGAACCTCTAACCCTGGTAAATAGAATGAATAGAACCTCTAACCCTGGTAATATGACTGGTAAATAGAATGAATAGAACCTCTAACCCTGGTAAATAGAATGAATAGAACCTCTAACCCTGGTAATATGACTGGTAAATAGAATGAATAGAACCTCTAACCCTGGTAATATGACTGGTAAATAGAATGAATAGAACCTCTAACCCTGGTAAATAGAATGAATAGAACCTCTAACCCTGGTAATATGACTGGTAAATAGAATGAATAGAACCTCTAACCCTGGTAAATAGAATGAATAGAACCTCTAACCCTGGTAATATGACTGGTAAATAGAATGAATAGAACCTCTAACCCTGGTAATATGACTGGTAAATAGAATGAATAGAACCTCTAACCCTGGTAAATAGAATGAATAGAACCTCTAACCCTGGTAATATGACTGGTAAATAGAATGAATAGAACCTCTAACCCTGGTAAATAGAATGAATAGAACCTCTAACCCTGGTAATATGACTGGTAAATAGAATGAATATAACCTCTAACCCTGGTAATATGACTGGTAAATAGAATGAATAGAACCTCTAACCCTGGTAATATGACTGGTAAATAGAATGAATAGAACCTCTAACCCTGGTAATATGACTGGTAAATAGAATGAATAGAACCTCTAACCCTGGTAATATGACTGGTAAATAGAATGAATAGAACCTGTAACCCTGGTAAATAGAATGAATAGAACCTGTAACCCTGGTAATATGACTGGTAAATAGAATGAATAGAACCTGTAACCCTGGTAAATAGAATGAATAGAACCTCTAACCCTGGTAATATGACTGGTAAATAGAATGAATAGAACCTCTAACCCTGGTAAATAGAATGAATAGAACCTCTAACCCTGGTAATATGACTGGTAAATAGAATGAATAGAACCTCTAACCCTGGTAAATAGAATGAATAGAACCTCTAACCCTGGTAATATGACTGGTAAATAGAATGAATAGAACCTCTAACCCTGGTAATATGACTGGTAAATAGAATGAATAGAACCTCTAACCCTGGTAAATAGAATGAATAGAACCTCTAACCCTGGTAATATGACTGGTAAATAGAATGAATAGAACCTCTAACCCTGGTAAATAGAATGAATAGAACCTCTAACCCTGGTAATATGACTGGTAATAGAATGAATAGAACCTCTAACCCTGGTAATATGACTGGTAAATAGAATGAATAGAACCTCTAACCCTGGTAAATAGAATGAATAGAACCTCTAACCCTGGTAATATGACTGGTAAATAGAATGAATAGAACCTCTAACCCTGGTAAATAGAATGAATAGAACCTCTAACCCTGGTAATATGACTGGTAAATAGAATGAATAGAACCTCTAACCCTGGTAAATAGAATGAATAGAACCTCTAACCCTGGTAATATGACTGGTAAATAGAATGAATAGAACCTGTAACCCTGGTAAATAGAATGAATAGAACCTCTAACCCTGGTAATAGAATGAATAGAACCTCTAACCCTGGTAATATGAAAAAGGTAAAAGTCATATATTAGGGTTAGAACTTCTACAGTAACTACTGCACTAGGGTTAGAACTTCTACAGTAACTACTACACTAGGGTTAGAACTTCTACAGTAACTACTACACTAGGGTTAGAACTTCTACAGTAACTACTGCACTAGGGTTAGAACTTCTACAGTAACTACTACACTAGGGTTAGAACTTCTACAGTAACTACTACACTAGGGTTAGAACTTCTACAGTAACTACTACACTAGGGTTAGAACTTCTACAGTAACTACTACACTAGGGTTAGAACTTCTACAGTAACTACTACACTAGGGTTAGAACTTCTACAGTAACTACTACACTAGGGTTAGAACTTCTACAGTAACTACTGCACTAGGGTTAGAACTTCTACAGTAACTACTACACTAGGGTTAGAACTTCTACAGTAACTACTACACTAGGGTTAGAACTTCTACAGTAACTACTACACTAGGGTTAGAACTTCTACAGTAACTACTACACTAGGGTTAGAACTTCTACAGTAACTACTACACTAGGGTTAGAACTTCTACAGTAACTACTGCACTAGGGTTAGAACTTCTACAGTAACTACTGCACTAGGGTTAGAACTTCTACAGTAACTACTACACTAGGGTTAGAACTTCTACAGTAACTACTACACTAGGGTTAGAACTTCTACACTAACTACTACACTAGGGTTAGAACTTCTACAGTAACTACTACACTAGGGTTAGAACTTCTACAGTAACTACTGCAGTAGGGAACATGGTTACAGACGGTCATCTAAAAAGAATGCTGGGGATTCGGGGCAACAGTCAAAGTAATCCATCTCTTTTGATATAGAACCATAGATGTTAGACTATAAAACAGTTCTTTGCTCAGCTGGATTGCTATTTGTATTGTGGTCACTCTAAGGCTAACACAGGCAGAGTATTTCTCCCAGCTCAGAGAGAGAGTGACATTTAGGTAGGTCCCTCCCTGAACGGACCGGATACACCCCTGGATGCCCTCCTACCATTTCCATAAGCCGAGGCCAGCTGTCCTGACGGGAGGCTGGGGGCGGAAGGGCCTAGGCTGTGTGTATGAGGGAGGGAGGTTAACAGAGAGAGAGAGAAAGAGGGAGGTTAACAGAGAGTGGGAGAAAGAGAGAGAGAGAGAGAGAGAGAGGGAGTTTAACAGAGAGAGAGAGGGAGGTAAAACAGAGAGAGAGAGAGACAGAGAGAGAGGGAGAGGGAGGTTAACAGAGAGAGAGAGAGGGAGGGATGTTAACAGAGAGAGAGAGAGAGAGAGAGAGAGAGAGGGAGGGATGTTAACAGAGAGCGAGAGAGAGAGAGAGAGAGAGGGAGAGAGGGAGGGAGGTTAACAGAGAGAGAGAGGGAGAGGGAGGTTAACAGAGAGAGAGAGAGAGAGAGAGAGAGAGAGGGAGGGAGGTTAACAGAGAGAGAGAGAGAGAGAGGGAGGGAGGTTAACAGAGAGAGAGGGAGGTTAACAGAGAGAGAGAGAGGAGAGAGAGAGAGAGAGAGAGAGAGAGAGAGAGAGAGAGAGAGAGAGAGAGAGGGAGGTTAACAGAGAGAGAGAGAGGGAGGTTAACAGAGAGAGAGAGAGAGGGAGGGAGGTTAACAGAGAGAGAGGGAGGTTAACAGAGAGAGAGAGAGAGAGAGAGAGTGAGGGATGTTAACAGAGAGAGAGAGAGAGAGAGAGAGAGAGGGATGTTAACAGAGAGAGAGAGAGAGGGAGGGAGGTTAACAGAGAGAGAGAGGGAGGTTAACAGAGAGAGAGAGAGAGAGAGGGAGGTTAACAGAGAGAGAGAGAGGGAGGGATGTTAACAGAGAGAGAGAGAGAGGGATGTTAACAGAGAGCGAGAGAGAGAGAGAGAGAGAGAGAGAGAGAGAGAGAGAGAGAGAGAAGGAGGGAGGTTAACAGAGAGAGAGAGGGAGGTTAACACAGAGAGAGAGAGAGAGAGAGGGAGGGAGGTTAACAGAGAGAGAGGGAGGGAGGGATGTTAACAGAGAGAGAGAGAGGGGGATGTTAACAGAGAGAGAGAGAGAGAGAGAGAGAGGGAGGGAGGGAGGTTAACAGAGAGAGAGGGAGGTTAACAGAGAGAGAGAGAGATAGAGGGAGGTTAACAGAGAGAGAGAGGGACGTTAACAGAGAGAGAGAGAGAGAGAGAGAGGGAGGTTAACAGAGAGAGAGAGAGGGAGAGGGAGGTTAACAGAGAGAGAGAGAGGGAGGGATGTTAACAGAGAGAGAGAGAGAGAGCGAGAGAGAGAGGGAGAGGGAGGTTAACAGAGAGAGAGAGAGGGAGGGATGTTAACAGAGAGAGAGAGAGAGAGAGAGAGAGAGAGAGAGAGAGAGGGAGGTACTGACTAACATGTTCAATCTAAAGTGGAGTCCCAAGTCAGGCCATGAGGCAGAGACTAAAAGGGTGAAAGGAGAAGTTGAATAAAGCAACACTGTACTCTCTGGTCAAAAACGGATTTATCCATGAATATTGTCTTACTAAAACATACACCTGGGGTCAGTAAGGTTATTGATGGCTTGAATAAACACCATTAGGATGTGATATATTGGTATATGACTTTAAGTATCCTGTACTTGTATTTTTTAAATCATGAAGAAATTACTGAGATTATGAGTGGGTCTACAGATCTTCAACAGAGCTTTAACTATTCTTCCATAATTGTCATGGACCAATCATATGGATTTGTGGTGACAAATAATGTTTTAGAAAATTGTTATTGATTTTGACTAACCGAATATTGTCTGTGAGCTTATTATTATTCCGTCAATAGTACAGAGTGAGCTAAATTGTTTACATGTGTAAACAAGTCATACAACAATTCCTATGAATAATCATCCACCCGACCTCATATCTAAAGACAATTTATAGCCTATCATAATTGTATTATCCTGACGAAGTTGTAGCATAAACAAGCAAGACAATCGAACATAAAGCGGTTCAATGCAACGCATCATAAATGGTCTGACACAAGTAACCGAACAATTTACCATCACAGAGAGAATCCGGGCTCATCTCTATCAAAGTTGCGTCTCCAATCTTTCCCGTTAGTCGACTCATGTCACTCATGTTGCCGAGCCCGTGCGGGTCGCCGGTCGGCCCGGTAAAAACAAGGAGGCTGGAGCGGGTACAAGGGCACTCTGTTCGTCTCAGCCCACGCCCTTGGCTACGGACTCACTTTAAGAGGGAAACGTAGCGCTACCTTCACACGACGAATGTTGAAACTGTGCTCAAGATACATCACCAAACCCACAACGTCCACTGAGGAAAAACCTCGTCATTAAAGGGGAGGGGTCTGAATCCAACAACTCAGTCGGCGAACTCCTACTACAGCGGATAATGATGATAGTATGATATTATTAGGTCTACTATATAGAATAATTGCAATTGTCATTTTTTAAAGTGGCAAAAAAGAACATTTATATGACAGCATTTGCGATTTAATCTGCTTGGAAATGAATTGACATTTACTTTTTATATTATATTCTAGGCTATTCTATTCTAATCCGGTTTTACTGTATTCTGCAATAGGCTACTGCGTTTACACAGGCAGCCCAATTCTGATGTTTTGCCAATTATTTGCATATCTGATACTTATCTGATCTTTCCCCTAATGAGTAAACAGCATAAAACCACTTGGAATCTGATCTTAATGATTTTAACCACCTCAAAATGTGGATCCGAATCCTGATACTAACCCCATTCGCCATATCTGACCTCTGTCTGGAAGCCCAGGTCAGATTTTTTTTTTGCACGTGACCTGGCGTAACCGTGACAACCACCACACAATTTTAATGAATAGTAACTAAGTTTCCATCCACAGTTTTTAATGTGACTAAAGTCATATTGTATTAAAAAATATATATAACGACAGCTGTGATGGAAACAGGTAGTTTCTGTAAAAGTTTAGAAATGTCGACAGATAATTTGTTTGTTTGTTCGACATGATGGGATTTCTTTTGTGTCTGTAAAATTATTTATGCGAGAAATGGTGGTGGAAGCGCAATAATAAATAATAATAACCATCAGGGGGCGGCAGGGTAGCCTAGTGGTTAGAGCGTTGGACTAGTAACCGGAAGGTTGCAAGTTCAAACCCCCGGGCTGACAAGGTATGAATCTGTCGTTCTGCCCCCTGATCAGGCAGTTAACCCACTGTTCCTAGGCCGTCATTGAAAATAAGAATTTGTTCTTAACTGACTTGCCTGGTTAAATAAAATCATATTGAAGTCAACTTGGAATCACACGATGCTATGATGTGTGGTCTTCCCACTATGACTTGGGAAACTGTTTATTAGGCTATAGATGCAGTATGATAAACTTCACAGGGTGGTGAAAGTGCACGGTGGTGATCTTGATGCTCCTTTACAATAAATATACAGGGTCTTATTCTGGTGACATGATGTCTGACAGCCCTTTTGACAAATACAAATAAATCTCACTCTTATCCGTATCTGGCAGCTGTTGGCTAGAAAGCAAGTGTCCAGACCAGAGGAGACACATTTGCTATTCAATGCACCAGGTTTTGTGACAAAACTATCCGTAGAGTTGAAAATGCTATGGGAAGCACATTGAACTTTCGATTTTTACTCGATACATAACTTACATTTTGTGTGCACTATGTCATCACGTACTGATATACATTTTGTGTGCACTACGTCATCATGTACTGATATACATTTTGTGTGCACTATGTCATCACGTACTGATATACATTTTTTGTGCACTACGTCATCACATACTGATATACATTTTGTGTGCACTACGTCATCACGTACTGATATACATTTTGTGTGCACTACGTCATCACGTACTGATATACATTTTGTGTGCACTACGTCATCACGTACTGATATACATTTTGTGTGCACTATGTCATCACGTACTGATATACATTTTGTGTGCACTACGTCATCACGTACTGATATACATTTTGTGTGCACTACGTCATCACATACTGATATACATTTTGTGTGCACTACGTCATCACATACTGATATACATTTTGTGTGCACTACGTCATCACATACTGATATACATTTTTTGTGCACTACGTCATCACATACTGATATACATTTTGTGTGCACTACGTCATCACGTACTGATATACATTTTGTGTGCACTACGTCATCACGTACTGATATACATTTTGTGTGCACTACGTCATCACATACTGATATACATTTTGTGTGCACTACGTCATCACATACTGATATACATTTTGTGTGCACTACGTCATCACATACTGATATACATTTTGTGTGCACTACGTCATCACGTACTGATATACATTTTGTGTGCACTACGTCATCACATACTGATATACATTTTGTGTGCACTACGTCATCACATACTGATATACATTTTGTGTGCACTACGTCATCACGTACTGATATACATTTTGTGTGCACTACGTCATCACATACTGATATACATTTTGTGTGCACTACGTCATCACATACTGATATACATTTTGTGTGCACTACGTCATCACGTACTGATATACATTTTGTGTGCACTACGTCATCACGTACTGATATACATTTTGTGTGCACTACGTCATCACGTACTGATATACATTTTGTGTGCACTACGTCATCACATACTGATATACATTTTTTGTGCACTACGTCATCACATACTGATATACATTTTTTGTGCACTACGTCATCACATACTGATATACATTTTGTGTGCACTACGTCATCACGTACTGATTTGTATAAATCCTTTGGGTGGAAACATATCACTGGTGACAAAAATTCACATATTTCCTTTATGCATTGTTTTTTGAATATTTGCATGAAAAAAAATCTGGTTGCCAATTTGATGGAAACCTAGCTAGTGATAGGACATGAGCATTGCATCTGTTTCGCTCCTTCAAAGGCTACGGAATAATCTCATTACAATAATAATCATCTAATTTGCATACTCCTGGAGGAGAAAGAACGTGAGGAGTTTTGCGAATTTGAGATTCTCCCGACATCAGCGTGAGTGTGCCAATCTGACATGGGCCACATGTAAAACTCAGTGTGGGACAACCCAGAAGAAGAAAAAATATTTGGATATAAAAAAAATATTTTAAAAATCAGATTGGGTTGTTAGGGTGTAAACACAGCCTTTAAGGTTTTCGAGTGTCAAATGTTTTTTTATTTAAGGGGGATGTTTTAGTCCCATGAGGGCGGGAAATAAATGGAGGAGAATGAGCCGGTTTGGAAGCTGGATGTGTAGGCCTTGGCTGTGACAGGGCCTAGGTACTTCTTCCTTCTGTTGCTTAGCCTTTCATGGGCGTAACAACGGATAATACAGATCACCTCAACATCCTAAAATAGCCTACTGTTTTTTTTTTTTTGCATATGAAGTTACAGTAGTATCTATAGCCTGCTTTGTTACCTTCAGCACATCATTATAGCTCAGAACTACACCAACAAGTCTTCTGTTGATCTAGTGAGGTATTTACATCCAAAAGGGAAATACCACAGACTATTATGACATTGTCAAGGCAGCAGTGCCAGAATGGAAAGCAGCAACATCATGCATTCACTGTTTGTTACAACTTTAAAGGGCGCTGAAATATCAGCACGAGACTGAGAGAGTTCTTCCTCAAAACACACACACACTGCTCTCTCCCCCTCAACCCAGAAACATCTGTCCGCCTGCCCTCTCCCAGCCACATCTCTGTTCAAGACGCTCCCGTCCCGTCTGGTCAGATGTAGTACCAGTTGGCTCCCAGAACCCTTCAAGTGGTCTGCCTGGTCCCTCGGACATATAATTATCCTTCCAGGCTGGGCGCGGCAACAGGCAGAAAATACATCTGCTTATTTCCTCTGACCACTTTTCCTTACAGCCTCATGCCTCTCCTCTGCCTCAGCGTTGTCATTATATTGACATTTTAGTCATTTAGTCTTATCCAGAGCCATTTACAGTTAGTGCATTGATCTTCAGATAGCTAGGTGAGACAACCACATAGCCCAATAGTCAGTACATTCATCTTAAGATAGCTAGGTGAGACAACTACATATCACAGTAGTCAGTACATTCATCTTAAGATAGCTAGGTGAGACAACTACATATCACAGTAGTCAGTACATTCATCTTAAGATAGCTAGGTGAGACAACTACATATCTCAGTAGTCAGTACATTCATCTTAAGATAGCTAGGTGAGACAACCCGATATCACAGTAGTCAGTACATTCATCTTAAGATAGCTAAGTGAGACAACTACATATCACAGTAGTCAGTACATTCATCTTCAGATAGCTAAGTGAGACAACTACATATCACAGTCACAGTGTCACGGGCGTCGTAAGAAGCGGACCAAGGTGCAGCGTGGTGAGCGTACATATTCCTTTTTATTTGAATGTCGCCAACAAAAACCAATCGTGAAGCTTAACAGGGCTATGATGTCTCTAACAAAGAAAGGAGGCAAACTACCCACAAAGAAAGGAGGGAAAAAGGGCTGCCTAAGTATGATATCCAAATCAGAGACAACGATAGACAGCTGTCCCTGATTGAGAACCATACCCGGCCAAAACATAGAAATAAAGAAACATAGAAATAAAGAACATAGAATGCCGATCCCACATCACACCCTGACCAAACCAAATAGAGACATAAAACGGCTCTCTAAGGTCAGGGCGTGACAAATAGTCAGGCCATTTTTCCTCAATAAAGACGTTATCAGCAAAGTTAGTGTTAGTAGGGAAAGAGAAGTATAATTATATATATATATATATATATCTACAGTATCTGTATTTTTTTCTCATGCGGAGGGTGTAGGTTTGGGTTGGGTGTGTGCTGTTGCTGTTACCACTACTTCTTTAGACTTGGGAAGTCCAAATGAATGGTGTCGTCTGTAATAACAGGGCATCGGGTGGTCCCACTTTGACCCAGTTTTTTGATTAAAGAGGGTCATGGAGAAGATGAGATGTCACTTCATGGTATAAATACACATGTATGCCTTCTGATTAGGTAGAAGTCATATCTTCAAACACCGTCTCAGAAGGCCTAGTCATGGAAACTGGGCCGATGTCTGAACCCAAACATACATGTTGTAAACTGGGCCGATGTCTGAACCCAAACGTACATGTTGTAAACTGGGCCGATGTCTGAACCCAAACGTACATGTTGTAAACTGGGCCGATGTCTGAACCCAAACGTACATGTTGTAAACTGGGCCGATGTCTGAACCGTGACGTACATGTTGTAAACTGAACCGATGTCTGAACCCAAACGTACATGTTGTAAACTGAACCGATGTCTGAACCCAAACATACATGTTGTAAACTGGGCCGATGTCTGAACCCAAACGTACATGTTGTAAACTGAACCGATGTCTGAACCCAAACGTACATGTTGTAAACTTGAATAGTAGGCTAGCCTATATTTATGCTGTTATTCACAACCACAATCCGTCCAGATGTCAAAAGTCGGCAGCAGAGGAAGAGAGAGCAATAAAAACCACATAGGTCTAGTGTTAATGTGGCCTTGTGACATCATTGTGTAACAGGTAACATAGGCCAATAAACCAAACACGGTGTTTGAGTTCCTTGTTATAAGGACGGCCCTAATTGTTAGTTACGCTATCCCTGATGCAGTAAAAAAAAAAAATGTTTTAACATAAAATAATGAGAGTAATCTTTGATACATATTTTAGAGTGCGAGCCCATTCCATCTCTTTGTCTGTGTGAATTGGCTGGTTTTTACTCACAAGCCAGTCTCCTGGGAGAGCGCCATGCATCTCCTTCACCTACTAGTTAGCTGTACATGAAAAAGATATCGTTATGAGTTTTTCGTTTGCATTATTTGGCATAACTTTGTGACGGTCGTTCACATTGGTGGGCAATTGGTTATTTGAGTAATCTCGGTTAAGTGTAGACCTTACCGTGAAATGCTGCCTTACAAGCCCTTAACCAACAGTGCAGTTCAAGAAGAATTAAGAAATATTTACCAGATAGACTAAAGTAAAAAATAGTAATAAAAAGTAACACAATAAGAATAACAATAACGCGGCTATTTACAGGGTGTTACGGTACAGAGTCAATGTGGAGGCTTTATACAGGGTATTACAGTACAGAGTCAGTGTGGAGGCTATATACAGGGTATTACAGTACAGAGTCAGTGTGGAGGCTATATACAGGGTATTACAGTACAGAGTCAGTGTGGAGGCTATATACAGGGTATTACAGTACAGAGTCAGTGTGGAGGCTATATACAGGGTATTACAGTACAGAGTCAATGTGGAGGCTTTATACAGGGTATTACAGTACAGAGTCAATGTGGAGGCTATATACAGGGTATTACAGTACAGAGTCAGTGTGGAGGCTGTATACAGGGTATTACAGTACAGAGTCAGTGTGGAGGCTATATACAGGGTATTACAGTACAGAGTCAATGTGGAGGCTATATACAGGGTATTACAGTACAGAGTCAGTGTGGAGGCTATATACAGGGGGCATCGGTACTGAGTCAATGTGGAGGCTATACACAGGGGGTACCGGTACAGAGTCAATGTGGAGGCTATATACAGGGGGCATCGGTACCGAGTCAGTGTCCTGGGGGTACAGGCTAGTTGAGGTAATTTGTACATGTAGATGGGGGTGAAGTGACTATGCATAGATAATAAACAGTCAGTAGCAGCAGTGTACAAAAGGGAGGGGGGGGGGGGTCAATGTAGATAGTCCGGTGGCGATTTTATTAATTGTTCAGCAGTCTTATGGCTTGGGGGTAGAAATTGTTGAGGAGCCTTTTGGTTCTAGATTTGGCGCTCCGGTATCGTTTGCCGTGTGATAGCAAAGAGAACAGTCTATAACTTGGGTGACTGGAGTCTCTGACAATTGTATGGTCTTTCCTCTGACACCGCCTATTATATAGGTCCTGGGTGGAAGGAAGCTTGGCCCCAGTGATGTACTGGGCTGTACGCACTACCCTCTGTAGCACCTTACTGTCGGATCCCGAGAAGTTGCCATACCAGGCGGTGATGGTGCAGCTGTAGAACCTTTTGAGGATCTGAGGACACATGCCAAATATTTTCAGTCTCCTTGGAGGGAAAAGGTTTTATAGTGCCCTCTTCACGACTGTCTTGGTATGTTTTGACCACGATAGCTCGTTGGTGATGTGGACACCAAGGAACTTGAAACTCTCGACCCGCTCCACTCTTATTCGGCCCGCCTTTTCCTTTTGTCCACGATCAGCTCCTTTGTCTTTCTCACAAGCAGGACCACCTTGCTTTGTGGTCCTGAGTTCTCATCCTGTGGTAGGCCAGCATTGAACTCCTGGAGCTGATTGGTAGGCTAGCAACGAATTCCTGGAGCTGATTGGTAGGCCAGCATCGAATTCCTGTAGCTGATTGGAGTGTTGAAGAAAAACGGGTGCCATTCTGAAAGTCCTGAGACATCACCTCCACTCCCACCAGTGGAAAGGTGCAATTGATGAAACACTGTTTCACTACTTTATGTCCATTAGCTTTGGCTGTTGGTCCTGCTCTCAGGCCAGCCTCAATTCGTCGGGGCATGGGACTCTACAAGGTGTCGAAAGAGTTCCACAGGGATAACTGGCCCATGTTGACTCCAACGCTTCACACTGTTGTGTCAAGTTGGCTGGATGTCCTTTGGGTTGTGGAGTTCACCCACAGGGCTGTAAAACCCACCAGCAGCCCAGGTGACAGGCTCAGACCGATAGTGGTCAAGTTCCTGAGGTTCAAGGACAAGGTAGCTGTTCTGGAAAGAGCCAAGAACTTGAGAGGAACGTATATCTTCCTCAATGAGGACTATCCTGAAGCTGTGCGCCAGAAGAGGACAGAACGAGTGGGGACATTGCTTACATCCACTATAACAGGCTCATTGTCCACCCTCCCTCCCAGAAGCCTGGAAGAGACGGGAGAGCCAAGCCTATGGGTTTGTAGCTTTAACCCCGTAGCACACACACACACACTTACACACAACTAATTAATGGACTGCTGAATGTATAATCCATCCATCCCCCTCCTCCTCTTCCTCATTCATTCATCCATCCTCCCTCCTCCTCATCCATCCATCCTCCCTCCTCCTCATCCACCCCCTCCTCCTCATCCGTCCATCTCCCTCCTCCTCATTTATCTATCCTCCCTCCTCCTCATCCGTCCATCCTCCCTCCTCCTCATCTGTCCATCCTCCCTCCTCCTCATCCACCCCCTCCTCCTCATCCGTCCATCTCCCTCCTCCTCATTTATCTATCCTCCCTCCTCCTCATCCGTCCCTCCTCCTCATCCGTCCCTCCTCCTCATCCGTCCATCCTCCCTCCTCCTCATCCGTCCATCCTCCCTCCTCCTAATCTGTCCATCCTCACTTCTCCTCATCCGTCCATCCTCCCTCCTCCTTATCCGTCCATCCTGACAGAGAACCTGTGGGAACTCATGAAGAAGAAAGTGTTTGAAGCATGAGGTAAAGACAGTAGTCTACTGTAGAACTACTTGAATGCTAAAAAGAACATGCTTCTTGTCCCATTTTCCTGGGACCATAGGACCCTGGTGAAAAGTAATGCAATATGTCTGTTAAACAGCTTCTATCTCCAGGCCATCAGACTAGCCAGCTTCTGTCCAATACCCTGCCCTGAACCTTAGTCACTGTTACTAGCCGGCTACCACCCGGTACTCTACCCTGAACCTTAGTCAATGTTATTAGCCGGCTACCACCCGGTACTCTACCCTGAACCTTAGTCACTGTTACTAGCTGGCTACCACCCGGTACTCTACCCTGAACCTTAGTCACTGTTACTAGCCGGCTACCACCCGGTACTCTACCCTGAACCTTAGTCAATGTTATTAGCCGGCTACCACCTGGTACTCTACCCTGAACCTTAGTCACTGTTACTAGCCGGCTACCACCCGGTACTCTACCCTGAACCTTAGTCACTGTTACTAGCCGGCTACCACCCGGTACTCTACCCTGAACCTTAGTCAATGTTATTAGCCGGCTACCACCCGGTACTCTACCCTGAACCTTAGTCACTGTTACTAGCTGGCTACCACCCGGTACTCTACCCTGAACCTTAGTCACTGTTACTAGCCGGCTACCACCCGGTACTCTACCCTGAACCTTAGTCAATGTTATTAGCCGGCTACCACCCGGTACTCTACCCTGAACCTTAGTCACTGTTACTAGCTGGCTACCACCCGGTACTCTACCCTGAAACTTAGTCACTGTTACTAGCCGGCTACCACCCAGTACCCTGCCCTGAATCTTAGTCACTGTTACTAGCCGGCAACCACCCGGTACTCTACCCTGAACCCTAGTCACTGTTACTAGCCGGCTACCACCCGTTACTCTACCCTGAACCCTAGTCAATGTTATTAGCCGGCTACCACCCGGTACTCTACCCTGAACCTTAGTCACTGTTACTAGCCGGCAACCACCCGGTACTCTACCCTGAACCCTAGTCACTGTTAGTTTGGGCACACCTCCTCATTTCAGGGTTTTTCTTTATTTTTAATACTTTCCACATTGTAGAATGATAGTGAAGACATCAAAACTATGAAATAACACATATGGAATCATGTAGTAACCAAAAAAGTGTAAAACAAATCAAAATACATTTTAGATTTGAGATTCTTCAAAGTAGCCACCCTTTGCCTTGATGACAGCTTTGCATACTCATGGCATTCTCTCAACCAGCTTCATGAGGAATGCCTTTCCAACAGTCTTGAATGAGTTCCCACATATGCTGAGCACTTGTTAGTTGCTTTTCCTTCTCTCTGTGGTCGAACTCATCCCAAACCATCTCAATTGGGTTGAGGTCGGGTGATAGTAGAGGCAAGGTCATCTGATGCAGCACTCCATCACTCTCCTTCTTGGTCAATTAGCCCTTACACAGCCTGGAGATGAGTAGCTAAAGTGCCTGGCTGGCAGTGATCCAGGGGTTCAATCAAATGAGCCACTGATTTACAAAAGTCACCCGTGCCCTCATACAACTTATTGTGAAAAGTAAAGGCATACCTGTGAGGGAGAGTCTAGCTGGTCGTTTAAAGGCATACCTGTGAGGGGGAGTCTACCTGGTCATTGAAAGGCATACCTGTGAGGGAGAGTATACTCGGTCGTTTAAAGGCATACCTGTGAGGGAAAGTCTACCTGGTCGTTTAAAGGCATACCTGTGAGGGAGAGTCTACCTGGTCATTTAAAGGCATACCTGTGAGGGAGAGTCTACCTGGTCATTTAAAGGCATCCCTGTGAGGGAGAGTCTACCTGGTCGTTTAAAGGCATACCTGTGAGGGAGAGTCTACCTGGTCATTTAAAGGCATACCTGTGAGGGAGAGTCTACCTGGTCATTTAAAGGCATACCTGTGAGGGGGAGTCTACCTGGTCATTTAAAGGCATACCTGTGAAGGGGAGAGTCTACCTGGTCATTTAAAGGCATACCTGTGAGGGAGAGTCTACCTGGTCAATTAAAGGCATACCTGTGAGGGAGAGTCTACCTCGTTATTTAAAGGCATACCTGTGAGGGAGAGTCTACCTGGTCATTTAAAGGCATACCTGTGAGGGAGAGTCTACCTGGTCATTTAAAGGCATCCCTGTGAGGGAGAGTCTACCTGGTCATTTAAAGGCATACCTGTGAGGGAGAGTCTACCTGGTCGTTTAAAGGCATACCTGTGAGGGGGAATCTACCTGGTTATTTAAAGGCATCCCTGTGAGGGAGAGTCTACCTGGTCATTTAAAGGCATACCTGTGAGGGACAGTCTACCTGGTCATTTAAAGGCATACCTGTGAGGGAGAGTCTACCTGGTCGTTTAAAGGCATACCTGTGAGGGAGAGTCTACCTGGTCGTTTAAAGGCATACCTGTGAGGGAGAGTCTACCTGGTCATTTAAAGGCATACCTGTGAGGGAGAGTCTACCTGGTCATTTAAAGGCATACCTGTGAGGGAGAGTCTACCTGGTCATTTAAAGGCATCCCTGTGAGGGAGAGTCTACCTGGTCGTTTAAAGGCATACCTGTGAGGGAGAGTCTACCTGGTCATTTAAAGGCATACCTGTGAGGGAGAGCCTCCCTGGTCATTTAAAGGCATACCTATGAGGAAGAGTCTACCTGGTCATTTAAAGGCATACCTGTGAGGGGGAGTCTACCTGGTCATTTAAAGGCATACCTGTGAAGGGGAGAGTCTACCTGGTCATTTAAAGGCATACCTGTGAGGGAGAGTCTACCTGGTCAATTAAAGGCATACCTGTGAGGGAGAGTCTACCTGGTCTTTAAAGGCATACCTGTGAGGGGGAGTCTACCTGGTCATTTAAAGGCATACCTGTGAGGGAGAGTCTACCTGGTCATTTAAAGGCATACCTGTGAGGGAGAGTCTACCTGGTCATTTAAAGGCATCCCTGTGAGGGAGAGTCTACCTGGTCATTTAAAGGCATACCTGTGAGGGACAGTCTACCTGGTCGTTTAAAGGCATACCTGTGAGGGGGAATCTACCTGGTCATTTAAAGGCATCCCTGTGAGGGAGAGTCTACCTGGTCATTTAAAGGCATACCTGTGAGGGAGAGTCTACCTGGTCATTTAAAGGCATACCAGTGAGGGAGAGTCTACCTGGTCGTTTAAAGGCATACCTGTGAGGGAGAGTCTACCTGGTCATTTAAAGGCATACCTGTGAGGGAGAGTCTACATGGTCATTTAAAGGCATACGTGTGACGGAGAGTCTACCTGGTCGTTTAAAGGCATACCTGTGAGGGAGAGTCTACCTGGTCGTTTAAAGGCATACCTGTGAGGGAGAGTCTACCTGGTCATTTAAAGGCATACCTGCGAGGGAGAGTCTACCTGGTCATTTTTAAATGACACCCTATTCTCTATATAGTGGCTCTTGGCAACGTGTGTGGACTATATAAGGCAGGGTTAGGGTCAATTCCATTTCAATTCCTGTCAATGTCTATGTTCCAAATAACAATTATAAATTTGCCTCATTGAAAAGCACTGTAGATGACTGGAGTTGGTGTGCTTTCTGAACTGCCCCTAACCCTGACATTAAGAATAGGTGCCGTTTGGGATGTAGACTATACAAGATCAGTCTGAGTTTATCCAATGTGGTTAACAAGCCTCTGTGTAAATACTGAAGGTCCCATCACCTCGCTACAAAAAGACGCCTCACAATTTTATCCAATCACAACACTTTTTTTACAGTATGAAAATCGCTCAATCAAGAAACCTGTTTTGGGGAGCGAGGAACTGAGAATGTGGAGTTCTACTACCTGGGCTGGTTAGAAGGTGGAGCTCTACTACCTGGGCTGGTTAGAAGGTGGAGCTCTACTACCTGGGCTGGAGAGAAGGTGGAGCTCTACTACCTGGGCTGGTTGGAAGGTGGAGATCTACTACCTGGGCTGGTTAGAAGGTGGAGCTCTACTACCTGGGCTGGTTAGAAGGTGGAGATCTACTACCTGGGCTGGTTAGAAGGTGGAGCTCTACTACCTGGGCTGGTTAGAAGGTGGAGCTCTACTACCTGGGCTGGAGAGAAGGTGGAGCTCTACTACCTGGGCTGGTTGGAAGGTGGAGATCTACTACCTGGGCTGGTTAGAAGGTGGAGCTCTACTACCTGGGCTGGTTAGAAGGTGGAGATCTACTACCTGGGCTGGAGGGAAGGTGGAGCTCTACTACCTGGGCTGGAGAGAAGGTGGAGCTCTACTACCTGGGCTGGAGAGAAGGTGGAGCTCTACTACCTGGGCTGGAGAGAAGGTGGAGCTCTATCATGTTAAACACTATTATTTTACAAAGAGTGTGTCCATGCAACTTATTATGTGACTTGTTAAGCACATTTTTACTCCTGAATTAATTTAGGCTTGCCATAACAAAGTGGTTGAATACTTGTTGACTCAAGACATTTCAACTTTTAATTTTTATTCATTTTTATTTAAACATAATTCCAGCGTTAAAAAAAAAATCTAAATGTAATCAACTTTAAATTCAGTCTGTAACACAACAAAATGTGGAAAAAGTCAAGGGTAAGTGAATACCTTCTGAAGGCAATGTGTGTGGTCCCCGTATAGTCCGACCACAGTGGCTGCCTCCCATCCAGATGGCCATCATTATGCTTCTGAAACAAACCATCAGCCATGTCTTGGAGGTCAGAGGCCCATAAATCTATACAGTGTTGCATTGATACAGTGTTGATGAGGGAAAATGGTTACCCTTCTCTCAATTTTATGGACACAGACATAGAGGCACAGACACAGACAGAGAGGCACAGGCAGAGAGGCAGGGACAGACACAAGCTAGGCAGAGAGGCACAGGCAGAGGCACAGACAGAGAGGCACAGTCACAGACACAGACAGAGGCACAGGCAGAGAGGCACAGACAGAGGCACAGACAGAGAGGCACAGACACAGACAGAGAGGCACAGACACAGGGGCACAGACACAGAGACAGACACAGAGAGGCACAGATACAGAGGCACAGACACAGAGAGGCACAGACAAAGACAGACACAGAGGCACAGACAGAGACAGACACAGAGGCACCGACGGAGACAGACACAGGGGCACAGACAGAGACAGACACAGAGAGGCACAGACACAGAGGCACAGACAGAGACAGACACAGAGTCACCGACGGAGACAGACACAGGGGCACAGACAGAGACAGACACAGAGGCACAGACACAGGGGCACAGACAGAGACAGAAACAGAGAGGCACAGACAGAGACAGACAGAGACAGACACAGGGGCACAGACAGAGACAGACACAGAGGCACAGACACAGGGGCACAGACAGAGACAGACACAGAGAGGCACAGACACAGAGAGGCACAGACACAGAGGCACAGACAGAGACAGACAGACACACAGCTTATTTCCCAGTTTATGATTTCCAACAGCTAAAGACCTACTATCCTTCACACTACTCAACACTTGACCGAGTTCAAATGTCACGTTCACAAGATGCAAGGCTTTCACATTTACCTATTTTATTGTAGAAGATAATCATGGAATAATTCACATTGGGGATGATATTAAGCATGTTTTGGGAGCCCGTACGACCATTGGAAGTCAAACGGTGCTTTCACATTTCACAAATTCTTCATTGATATTCCTATAGAGGAAGCCCCGAACTTCCTGATAATATAAGGATGTCTCACCCTGATCTGTTTCACCTGTCTTATGCTTGTCTCCACCCCCCACCAGGTGTCTCACCCTGATCTGTTTCACCTGTCTTATGCTTGTCTCCACCCCCCACCAGGTGTCACACCCTGACCTGTTTCACCTGTCTTGTGCTTCTCTCCACCTGCCACCAGGTGTCACACCCTGACCTGTTTCACCTGTCTTATGCTTGTCTCCACCCCCCACCAAGTGTCTCACCCTGACCTGTTTCAACTGTCTTGTGCTTCTCTGCACCCCCCACCAGGTGTCACACCCTGACCTGTTTCACCTGCCTTGTGCTTCTCTCCACCCCCACCAGTTTTTATTTCACCTTTATTTAACCAGGTATACATACAGATTTATAAATGTAGATGAATGTAGTCATATAGATGTATAAATGTAGATGAATGTAGTCATATAGATGTATAAATGTAGATGAATGTAGTCATATAGATGTATAAATGTAGATGAATGTAGTCATATAGATGTATAAATGTAGATGCATGTAGTCATATAGATGTATACATGTAGATGAATGTAGTCATATAGATGTATAAATGTAGATGAATGTAGTCATATATATTATAAATGTAGATGAATGTAGTCATATAGATGTATAAATGTAGATGAATGTAGTCATAGATTTATAAATGTAGATGAATGTAGTCATATATATTATAAATGTAGATGCATGTAGTCATATAGATTTATGAATGTAGATGTATGTAGTTATGTTCTCCCATCTGATCCCGATGTGTGATGTCTAAATGGTGTGGTGTGTTATGGGTAATGTTCTGTGTTCCCCGGTCCAGATCCTACTTGACCCCGGTTCGTGATGAGGAGGCGGAGGCTCAGAGGAAGGCTCGATCCAGACACGCCAGACAGTCACGACGATCCACTCAGGTAGGCCCACCTGCCGAGACATTTACATTTAAGGCTCGCCAGACAGATTTATTTATTTTTATTTCACCTTTATTTAACCAGGTAGGCCAGTTGAGAACAAGTTCTCATTTACAACCCGCGACCTGGCCAAGATAAAGCAAAGCAGTGCGACAAAAACAACACAGAGTTACACATAGAATAAACAAACATACAGTCAATAACACAATAGAAAAATCAATGTACAGTGTGTGCAAATGTAGAAGTGTAGGGAGGTGAGGGTCAGCCAACGAGAGCATACAGGTCGCAGTGGTGGGTAGTATATGGGGCTTTAGTGACAAAACGGATGGCAATGTGATGGCACTACATCCAGTTCGCTGAGTAGAGTGTTGGGGGCTATTTTGTAAAAATGAGAGTTTACAGTCTAACCAGACACCTAGATATTTGTAGTTGTCCACATATTCTAAGTCAGAACCGTCCAGAGTAGTGGGCAGCAATCGGTTGAAGAGCATGCACTTAGTTTTACTAGCATTTAAAAGCAGTTGAAGGCCATGGAAGGAGAGTTGTATGGAGTTGAAGCTCGTTTGGAGGTTATTTAACACAGTGCAGGGAAGGTGTCTCTCAGGTATCTCCTGTGTCAGTGGACTGACCCCACTCTATCTCCTGTGTCAGTGGACTGACCCCACTCTATCTCCTGTGTCAGTGGAAGGACCCCACTCTATCTCCTGTGTCAGTGGAAGGACCCCACTCTATCTCCTGTGTCAGTGGACTGACCCCACTCTATCTCCTGTGTCAGTGGACTGACCCCACTCTATCTCCTGTGTCAGTGGACTGACCCCACTCTATCTCCTGTGTCAGTGGACTGACCCCACTCTATCTCCTGTGTCAGTGGACTGACCCCACTTTATCTCCTGTGTCAGTTGACTGACCCCACTCTATCTCCTGTGTATTTACACCTGCGTTTTCTGTTTGTCTGTTGCCAGTTCATCTTGTCCCGTCAAGTCCTACCAGCGTGTTCCCGTGTTCCCTGTGCTCTAGTTTTTCCTAGTCTTCCCACTTCTGACCTTTCTGCCTGTCCTGAACCTGCCTGCCTGTCCTGAACCTACCTGCCTGTCCTGAACCTGCCTGCCTGTCCTGATCCTACCTGCCTGTCCTGAACCTACCTGCCTGTCCTGAACCTAGCTGCCTGTCCTGAACCTGCCTGCCTGTCTTGATCCTACCTGGCTGTCCCGATCCTACCTGCCTGTCCTGAACCTACCTGCCTGTCCTGATCCTACCTGCCTGTCCTGATCCTACCTGGCTGTCCTGAACCTCCCTGATTCTAATTTGGATTTAGACTCTTTGCCTGCCTTGACTTACCTTTTGCCTGCCCCTTGTTCTATAATAAACTCTGAGACTCGTACTATCCACCTCCTGTGTCTCCATCTGGGTCTTAGCCTGAGCCGTGATACAGGATTTCAAACAAACATGAATACACTGCAGTGTGAAAGAAGTCACAGAGAGAAGGCAGGGTTAGGGGCAGGGTCAGGGTCAGGTCAGGGTCAGGGTCAGGTCAGGGTCAGATCAGGGTCAGGGTCAGGTGCAAGGTCAGGGTCAGGTCAGGGTCAGGTCAGGTCAGGGTCAGGTCAGGGTCAGATCAGGGTCAGGTCAGGGTCAGGTCAGGGTCAGGTGCAAGGTCAGGTGCAAGGTCAGGGTCAGGTCAGGGTCAGGTCAGGGTCAGGTCAGGGTCAGGGTCAGGTGCAGGGTTTAGCCAGTTGAGAGAATGCTTTAAAGGGTCAGTCTACGATTGCTACATCAATGTTTTTTTTAACTTTTAAATGAATGATATATATACCCATTGTTTCTTGAAGAATATAGTGTTGTTTCTTGGTTGTTTTTTTTTGTTGTTATTTCAGTGTTCAGTTTAGATTTTTTATTAAATAAGATGAACACTAACCACACAGCGCTTTGGTCCGATCCCTGCTACACCTCCTCAGACGAAGAGGAGGAAATCCGTTACAGAAACACCCACCACCAAAGGACCAAGCAGCGTGGTAACGGGCAGCACCAGCAGCGATCGCAGGACTCCAGGACATGGGAGGAGATTCTGGACAGCAAGGGACCCTGGGCACAAGCAGGGGAATATCGCCGCCCCAAAGCAGAGCTGGAGGCAGTGAAAGCAGAGAGGCGCCGGTATGAGAAGGCAGCACGGCAGCGCGGCTAGAAGCCTGAGGGGCAGCCCCAAAAATGTATTGGGGAGGCACACGGGGAGTGTGGCAGAGTCAGGAGTCAGACCTGAGCCAACTCCCCCTGCTTACCGTAAGGAGCCAAGGATGGAACCAGAGCCGGTCAGCGCGGTATTGGAGGTGAGCGAAGCAGAGACAGTGAAGGAGTTAATGGGGAGATTGGAGGAGAGAGTTATGAGGGAGTTGCTGTGTTGGTGCATGAGGCACGACATCCGCCCGATGGAGCGTGTCGGGGATTTGATGTCACCTGGGTCAGCTCTCCATACACGTTCTGAGGTACGGGCTAGCTTCTGGTGAAGACTGTGCCAGCCCCACGCACCAGGCCTCCTGTGCGCCTCCCTAGCCCTGCACGTCCTGTGCCAGCTCAGCGCTACAGCTCTCCAAGCCGTGCTTACTGTAGCCGGCATCGTACTGGTCAGGCACCGTGTTACTGGTCAGCCCCCCGCACCAGGCTGTCTCTCCGTCTCCTCCCTCCAGGTTCTCCCGCCTGTCCAGCGCTTCCAGAGTCTCCCTCCAGCCCGGAGCTGCCAGATTCTCCCTCCAGCCCGGAGCTGCCAGAGTCTCCCTCCAGCCCGGAGCCGCTGGAGTCTCCCGTCTGTCCGGAGCCGCCGGAGTCTCCCGTCTGTCCTGAGCCGCCGGAGTCTCCCGTCTGTCCTGAGCCACCGGAGTCTCCCGTCTGTCCTGAGCCACCGGAGTCTCCCGTCTGTCCTGAGCCGCCGGAGGCTCCCGTCTGTCCTGAGCCGTCGGAGTCTCCCGTCTGTCCTGAGCCGCCGGAGCCGCCAGTCTGTCCTGAGCCGCCAGAGCCGGCAGTCTGTCCTGAGCCGCCAGCGCCGCCCGTCTGTCCTGAGCCGCCAGAGTCGTCAGTCAACCAGGAGCTGCCAGAGCTGTCAGTCAGCCAGGAGCTGCCAGAGCCATCAGTGAGCCAGGAGCTGCCAGAGCCGTCAGTCAGCCAGAAGCTGCCAGAGCTGTCAGTCAGCCAGGAGCTGCCAGAGCTGTCAGTCAGCCAGGAGCTGCCAGAGCCGTCAGTCAGCCAGGAGCTGACAGAGCTGCCTGTCACTCCGGAGCTGCCAGAGCTGCCCGTCACTCCGGAGCTGCCAGAGTCTCCCGCCTGTCCGGAGCTGCCGGAGTCTCCCGCCTGTCCGGCGCTGCCGGAGCCTCCCGCCTGTCCGGAGCTGCCGGAGTCTCCCGCCTGTCCGGAGCTGCCGGAGTTGTCCTTCACTCCGGTGCTGCCAGAGTCTCCCTCATGTCCCACGCTGCCGGAATCTCCCGTCCATTCGGGACCTGTTGCGAGGGTCCCGAATGGTCCCTTCGTTTTGTCTTTATTTAGTATGGTCAGGGCGTGAGTTGGGGTGGGCAGTCTACGTTAGTTTTTCTATGATTTTCTATTTCTGTGTTTGGCCTGATATGGTTCTCAATCAGAGGCAGCTGTCAATCGTTGTCCCTGATTGAGAACCATATTTAGGTAGCCTGTTTTCCATTGTGTTTTGTGGTTGTTTTCAGTCTTTGTGTGTCTGAACTGTTTCGGTTGTTTCTTTGTTGGTATTGTTATTTCAGTTTGGATTTTTATTAAATAAACACTAACCACTGTGCTTTGGTCCTCTCCTTCCACCGACGACAACCCTTACAAAAGGCTACTCTCCTCAATGTTATCCTCACAAATAATCCTGATAGGTATCAGTCTGGTGTTTTCTGTAATGGCCTTAGTGATCACTGTTTAACAGCCTATGTTCGTAATGGCGGCTCAGTGAAACGACCTGTCCTGATTTGTCATAGACGCTTGCTAAAACACTTTAACGAGCAAGCCTTCCTTCATGAACTGGCCTCTGTAAAATGGTATAGAATCAGCTTGATTCCCTCTGTCGAAGACGTTTGGACCTTATTTTTCGATATTTTCAGTGGTATTGTTAACAAACACGCCCCCATAAAGAAAATTAGATTTAAAAACAGGTTCAGTCCCTGGTTTGACCGTGATCTTGCAGAGTTACTCCACCTCAAGAATTGCATTTGGCGAAAGGCTCAGCACAAGCATACTCAGGCTAACTGGCTCTTGTTCAGGCAAATGAGAAATAAGTGTACTCAGGCTATCCGGAAGTCCAAAGTTAGTTACTTTCAGGAGCAGTTCTCTCTCTGTATCTAACTCCAAGAAGTTCTGGAAAAAGGTTAAAGACCTGGAGAATAAACACTCCTCCTCACAGCTGCCCTTGTCCCTTAATGTTGATGATGTGGTTGTTACTGACAAGAAGCACATGGCTGAGCTCTTTAATCACCACACCATTAAGTCAGGATTCCTATTTGACTCAGCCATGCCTCCTTGCCCGTCCAACATTTCCTCATCTCACTTTCCTCATCATCACTTTTAATGTGACTATCCCCAATGTTTCTCCCTCTTTTTCACCTGCCCTGCTACAAAGTTTCTCCCTGCAGGCGGTCACTGAGTCTGAGGTGCTAAACGAGCTCCTGAAACTTGCCCTCAAAAAACCATCTGCATCAGATGGTTTAGACCCTTTCATCTTTAAGGTTTTTGCCCATATCACTGCCAAGCCTATCTCTGACCTTTAAAAAAAAACAGGAGCACAAACTATGCAGTTGTTGAACTAATGTATTTTAAAAAAAAGGGGCATGATACTGAAGTTCTGCACTTTAATACAGTGGGGCAAAAAAGTATTTAGTCAGCCACCAATTGTGCAAGTTCTCCCACTAAAAAAGATGAGAGAGGCCTGTAAGTTTCATCATAGGTACACTTCAACTATGACAGACAACATGAGAAAAAAAAATCCAGAAAATCACATTGTAGGATTTTCTATGAATTTATTTGCAAATTATGGTGGAAAATAAGTATTTGGTCACCTACAAACAAGCAAGATGTCTGGCTCTCACAGACCTGTAACTTCTTCTTTAAGAGGCTCCTCTGTCCTCCACTCGTTAACTGTATTAATGGCACCTGTTTGAACTTGTTATCAGTATAAAAGACACCTGTCCACAACCCCAAACAGTCACACTCCAAACTCCACTATGGCCAAGACCAAAGAGCTGTCAAAGGACAGGTGTATATATATATTTTTCTACTGTGTTATTGACTTGTTAATTGTTTACTCCATGTGTAACTCTGTGTTGTCTGTTCACACTGCTATGCTTTATCTTGGCCAGGTCGCAGTTGCAAATGAGAACTTGTTCTCAACTAGCCTACCTGGTTAAATAAAGGTGTTCTCAACTAGCCTACCTGTTTAAATAAAGGTGTTCTCAACTAGCCTACCTGGTTAAATAAAGGTGTTCTCAACTAGCCTACCTGGTTAAATAAAGGTGTTCTCAACTAGCCTACCTGTTTAAATAAAGGTGTTCTCAACTAGCCTACCTGGTTAAATAAAGGTGTTCTCAACTAGCCTACCTGGTTAAATAAAGGTGTTCTCAACTAGCCTACCTGGTTAAATAAAGGTGTTCTCAACTAGCCTACCTGGTTAAATAAAGGTGTTCTCAACTAGCCTACCTGGTTAAATAAAGGTGTTCTCAACTAGCCTACCTGGTTAAATAAAGGTGTTCTCAACTAGCCTACCTGGTTAAATAAAGGTGTTCTCAACTAGCCTACCTGGTTAAATAAAGGTGTTCTCAACTAGCCTACCTGGTTAAATAAAGGTGTTCTCAACTAGCCTACCTGGTTAAATAAAGGTGTTCTCAACTAGCCTACCTGGTTAAATAAAGGTGTTCTCAACTAGCCTACCTGGTTAAATAAAGGTGTTCTCAACTAGCCTACCTGGTTAAATAAAGGTGTTCTCAACTAGACTACCTGGTTAAATAAAGGTGTTCAACTAGCCTACCTGGTTAAATAAAGGTGTTCTCAACTAGCCTACCTGTTTAAATAAAGGTGTTCTCAACTAGCCTACCTGGTTAAATAAAGGTGTTCTCAACTAGCCTACCTGTTTAAATAAAGGTGTTCTCAACTAGCCTACCTGGTTAAATAAAGGTGTTCTCAACTAGCCTACCTGGTTAAATAAAGGTGTTCTCAACTAGCCTACCTGGTTAAATAAAGGTGTTCTCAACTAGCCTACCTGGTTAAATAAAGGTGTTCTCAACTAGCCTACCTGGTTAAATAAAGGTGTTCTCAACTAGTCTACCTGGTTAAATAAAGGTGTTCTCAACTAGCCTACCTGGTTAAATAAAGGTGTTCTCAACTAGCCTACCTGGTTAAATAAAGGTGTTCTCAACTAGCCTCCCTGGTTAAATAAAGGTGTTCTCAACTAGTCTACCTGGTTAAATAAAGGTGTTCTCAACTAGTCTACCTGGTTAAATAAAGGTGAAATTTAAAAAATAAAAAAATAAAAAATGTACTTAAGCATAAATCATTTCAAATTCCTTATATTAAACAAACCAGATGGTGCCATTTTCTTGTTTTTTAAAATTGTATTTACGGACAGCCAGGGACACACTCCAACTCTCTGACAATCTACAATTGAAACATGTGTTTAGTGAGTCCGCCAGATCGGAGGCAGCAATGATTACCGGGATGTTCTCTTGATTATTGTGTGAATTGGACCATTTTCCTGTTCTGCTATGCATTTGATGTTCTCGTTCACACAGGAGAGAGACATGACTATTGCAAAGAAAAAGCCAGACTGGCCAATAAAAATAAAATATTAAGATGGGCAAGACAACACAGACACTGGACAGAGTAACTCTGCCTAGAAGGCCAGCATCCAGGAGTCGCCTCTTCACTGTTGATGTTGAGACTGGTGTTTTGCGGTACTGTTGAGGACTTGTGAGGCGTCTGTATCTCAAACTAGACACTCTAATGTACTTGTGCTCTTGCTCAGTTGTGCACCAGGGCCTCCCATTCCTCTTTCTACTCTGGTTAGAGTCATGTTGTGCCCTTTTGTGAAATGAGAAGTACACAGCTATGTCCGAGAACTTCAGTTTCTTGGCAATTTCTCGCATGGAATAGCCTTTATTTCTCAGAACCAGAATACACTGACAAGTTTCAGAAGAAAGTTATTTGTTTCTGGCCATTTTGAGCCTGTAATCAAACCCACAAATGCTGATGCTCCAGATACTCAACTAGTCTAAAGAAGGCCCGTTTTTAACTGTGCTAACATAATTGCAAACGGGTTTTCTAATGATAAATTAGCCTTTTAAAATTATAAACTTGGATTAGCTAACACAACGTGCCATTGGAACACAGGAATGATGGTTGCTGATAATGAGCCTCTGTAGATAATAATGGGCCTCTGTAGATAATAAATGGGCCTCTGTAGATAATAAATGGGCCTCTGTAGATAATAAATGGGCCTCTGTAGATAATAATGGGCCTCTGTAGATAATAATGGGTCTCTGTAGATAATAAATGGGCCTCTGTAGATCATAATGGGCCTCTGTAGTGTGGAAGGACCACCAGAGGGCAGGCTGGGCTCATGGATAGTAGCCCAACAAGGCATGGGAGACAAGGTAACCAGAGGCAATTAAGCACAGCTGACGGTACTAATGACATACTCTCCTTCCCCTATAAGAGAGAGAATGGAACCAGCAGAGAGGAGGGGGAAACTATCTCTGGAAGATGGCCACCGAGAGAGAGGAGCTATCCATGAAGAACCACTAAGACGGTGACTTTTTGTTGTAGTTTAAAGATAATCCTATTGTGTTCCTGTTTCATCTGGAGAAGAAGATGTATGTTTTTTTCCTTAGAAGATTTTCATTGATTATGTTGGAGTGTTTGTGTTGACCAAATGCCCTCAATAGAGAACTGTGTTCAATCAAGAAAACCTACTCCTGACTCGTTTATTCCACCTTCCCGCTTTAGAGTGACACCCAATTACTTGGTCCGCTCACATTGGTGGAGAATGCGGGCATTAGGTGGACGAGTGACACAAGGATAAGTGAGTAAATCAAGATTCTTCCAGTAGACCCGGAGGAACCATTCAAGAACGATGGATAACGCCCTACTACAACAGTTGATCACGGCACAGCAGACAACCATAGAACTCCTGCAACAACAGCTGAGCCGACGAGAAGAACCTAGAGTTAAGCCAAGAGCGGCTGCTCACGCCATCTTACCTCGTCTCTCCAAGGAGGATGATATTGAGGCCTTCCTCATGACCTTCGAAAGGACGGCCACCTTGGAAGAGTGGTCGCCCACAGAATGGGCGAGCGCATTAGCCCCTCTTTTGACCGGGGTGGCTCAGGAAGCCTATTTTGACCTGGATTCCCGCGAAGCTGAGGACTATGGGCGACTAAAAACCGAGATCCTGTCCCGGTACCAGCTGACTGCCAGAGATAGGGCTGTAAAGTTCCATCAATGGACCTATACAGCTGATCAACCCGTCCGTGCCCAGATCTTCGCATTAATACGACTGACGAAACAGTGGCTAGAACCTGGAAAGGGAGTAGGACATGTGATAGAGACTCTCGTAGTGGACAAGATATTGAGAGAATTGCCCAGTGACTTAAAAAGGGTTGTGGGGCAAGCCAACCCGTTGTCAGCCGACGACATAGCCCAGGCGGTGGAAACATATCGGTCTACAGGGGAGTTGTTAAAAAGTGACAAGGAGGAACGGAAGGAGTCTTCCAATCCCGTACCACGACTCACCCAGGCGCGCCCGCCACCGAAATGTCCAAGCCCCCCCCGGAGGTGGGAGAAGTCAGCCACCACACAGCAGGGTCGGTGTTATAAATGTCAGTCTCCCAACCATTATGCCCCACAATGTCCTAGCAAGGATGAGCCCATGGTCACGGAGTCATCACTGCCTACCCCCACACATCCCGTTTTGAGGGGGCAGGATCAACACTGTTGGTTAGCAGAGATAGCCCCAGCCTCAGAGATTCCGGTGCGAGTCGAAGGACAAGATGTGGTAGCTATTCTCGACTCGGGAAGCATGGTTACGTTAGTAGAGGAGCGGATGGTGACCTCCGCAACACTGTTACCAGACAAAGTAGCCGTATCCTGTATCCATGGAGACACCCACTATTACCCCACTGTGAATCTGCCTATTCTCACTCCAAAAGGAAGGTGTACAGTCAGGGCAGGGAAAGTGCCCCAGCTGAAGGTGCCATTATTGATCGGGAGAGACTGTCCCCTATATAAGGAGCTTCGGCAGATGACGTTATGCACGGGAAGAAGGGGAACAGGAAAGAAGAGAAAATCCAAGCCCGAGGTAGTAGTCCTACAAGGAGACGTAGCCGCGTCCTCGTCCTCTGCAGCAGAGGAAGAAATAGCGACCCAGCGTTTACGACAGATATTCCAGGAAACCACTGATGAAGACACATGTGAAGGGTTATACACAACGCAGGAAGGAAGGAGCAACCAGGCGCTAAGGGATATATTTGAAGCTCCATCCGAGGAGGGAACCTGGAAGGGATTCTCCTCGGTCACCCCTGATGGGGATATGGAACATCCTCCACATCCCTCTACCGAGGTCGACCTGCACCAGGAATTAAAGGGACAGTTCGGCACCTCGCAGCATAGAGACCCAGACCTAAAGGAGGCCATGAGGAAGGTGAAGGTGATCGACGGGAGGAACGTCGACGGATCAGGTGAGCCCCCTCTTCCTTACTATGCAATCAGGCGGGGTCTCTTATACTGGGTCGTACGACGAAGGGGGGAATACCAGGAATTACTAATGGTGCCTAGGCCATACAGGGATACAGTTCTACAGTTAGCCCATTCCCACGTCCTAGGAGGACACCTGGCACGAGACAAGACTATTGACAGAATCATGCAGAGATTCTATTGGCCCCGGGTCACCCGGGATGTGGCCAGGTATTGTAGGACGTGTGATCAATGTCAACGTACAGCCCCACGGCCACACCTGCGTAACCCTTTGATTCCTCTCCCCATCATAGAGACTCCCTTTGAACGCATAGCTATGGACCTCGTAGGGCCCCTCCCAAAATCCGCCAGAGGACACGAGTACATCCTAGTGGTTATAGATTACGCTACCAAGTTCCCGGAGGCCATACCCCTGCGTAACATGTCGTCAAAGGGAATTGCCAAGGAGCTATTCCTGATGTTCTCTCGTGTGGGCCTCCCCAAGACTATCTTAACCGATCAAGGAACCCCGTTCATGTCCCGGTTGATGAAGGACTTGTGTCGGTTATATCAGGTTCAACAGATACGTACAAGCATATTCCACCCTCAAACAGACGGGTTGTGTGAACGCTTGAACAAAACGATTAAAAGCATGTTGAGAAGAGTGGTGTCCCGAGACGGGAAAAACTGGGACATGCTTCTCCCACACTTAATGTTTGCCCTGCGAGAAGTACCCCAGGCATCCACTGGATTCTCTCCGTTTGAATTGCTCTATGGCAGACCCTGTCGAGGAATCCTCGACTTAGCCAAGGAGACCTGGGAGACCCAACCATGTCCCTTTCGATCCACAATAGAACACGTTACCCTGATGAGAGACCGCCTGTCAGCAGTGTGGCCCATAGTCAAGGAGCATATGGAGAAGGCCCAAAGGACCCAAGGCCAGGCCTATGATAAGTCCGCGACCCCCCGTGAGTTCACCGTGGGAGAGAAAGTGATGGTGCTTGTGCCCACGGCCGAACATCGCTTGCTGGCGCAGTGGAGGGGGCCCTACGAGGTAATGAAAAGGGTCTCACCGGTCAATTACCTCATCAAGCAACCTGACAGGAGGAAGAAGGTCCAACTCTATCACATAAACCTGCTGAAGACGTACCATGGACGAGAGGAGGAGGTGGCTTTGATGGCCCTGGAGGGCAAAGGAAAAGAGGAGACTCTACCACAGGTGCGCCGTGGCCAAACTCTCCTACCGGAGCAGTCAAGACAGCTAGACAAGCTGATTATGAACTTCGGTCGAATATTCTCTCCATTCCCAGGACAAACAGATGTCCTGTTCCACCATATCCACACGGAACCCGGCAAGAAGGTGCATATCCGCCCTTACAGGATTCCTGAGGCTCGCCGAGTCATCGCTAAGAAAGAGGTGAGGGAGATGTTGAGGATGGGCGTGATCGAGCCCTCGACGAATGAGTGGTCCAGTCCCATAGTCCTGGTCCCCAAGTCCGATGGTAGTATGAGACTCTGCAACGACTTTAGGGGCGTGAATGCCATCTCTACATTCGATGCGTATCCCATGCCCCGTGTGGATGAACTCTTGGAGCGCTTAGGAAAGGCCAAGTTCATCACTACCCTGGATTTGACAAAGGGATATTGGCAAGTGCCGGTGGCTCCGGAGGATCGCCCAAAGACTGCCTTCGCCACCCCAGAGGGGCTTTTCCAGTATGTGAGGATGCCCTTCGGACTGCACGGTGCCGCTGCAACTTTCCAACGCCTCATGGATGCCATTCTACGGCCCCATCAAGAGTATGCAGCGGCGTACATAGACGATGTGGTCATCCACAGCGAGGACTGGGATAGTCACCTCCTGCGATTACGGGCGGTGCTCGTGAGTTTGGAAGCCACCGGGTTGACAGCCAATCCAAATAAATGCTGCCTGGGCCTGTCCGAAGCGGAATACCTGGGGTACACCGTGGGGAATGGGAAAATACGCCCACAGGCAGAGAAGACCAGGGCAATTCGTGACTGGCCTCGACCCCGGACCAAGCGAGACGTTCGGGCCTTCTTAGGGATAACAGGATATTATCGCCGTTTTATCCCGGGATATGCAACCATTGCCAACCCCCTCACAAACCTCATCAGGAAAAACCTGCCAAACCAGGTAGAGTGGAAAGACGAGACGGAAGAGGCCTTTCAATTGCTAAAAGATGGCCTGTGTTCTGATCCCGTTCTACAGGCTCCGGACTTCTCACAAGAGTTCATTGTGCAGGTCGACGCCTCGGATACAGGGCTCGGGGCCGTACTAGCTCAGGGTAAAGGTGAAGCAGAGAAGCCGATTCTCTTCATTAGTAGGAAGCTCAGCGATCGGGAACAGAGGTATGCGACCGTAGAGAAAGAGGCCTTAGCCATCAAGTGGGCCCTCGATTATCTCCGGTACTACCTACTGGGTCGGAGGTTTGCATTAGTTACTGACCATGCGCCCCTCACGTGGATGGCTGGTAAGAGAAACAATAACAACAGAATAGCCAGATGGTTTTTGTCTTTACAACCGTTCTCTTTCCATGTCATCCACAGGGCCGGATCGAGGAACGGGAATGCAGACGCGCTGTCCCGACGCGACCAAGACGGTGCGTCTGGCGCCCGACCCTCCGGTTCGGTCCTGGGGGGGAAGGTATGTGGAAGGACCACCAGAGGGCAGGCTGGGCTCATGGATAGTAGCCCAACAAGGCATGGGAGACAAGGTAACCAGAGGCAATTAAGCACAGCTGACGGTACTAATGACATACTCTCCTTCCCCTATAAGAGAGAGAATGGAACCAGCAGAGAGGAGGGGGAAACTATCTCTGGAAGATGGCCACCGAGAGAGAGGAGCTATCCATGAAGAACCACTAAGACGGTGACAATCCCGTGACTTTTTGTTGTAGTTTAAAGATAATCCTATTGTGTTCCTGTTTCATCTGGAGAAGAAGATGTATGTTTTTTTCCTTAGAAGATTTTCATTGATTATGTTGGAGTGTTTGTGTTGACCAAATGCCCTCAATAGAGAACTGTGTTCAATCAAGAAAACCTACTCCTGACTCGTTTATTCCACCTTCCCGCTTTAGAGTGACACCGAATTACTTGGTCCGCTCACAGTAGGTAATAATGGGTCATACAGAACACCTTCAGGTTGTCTTACAGAACACCTTCAGGTTGTCTTACAGAACACCTTCAGGTTGTCTTACTGAACAACTTCAGGTTGTCTTACAGAACACCTTCAGTCTCTACACAGGGCCTTGTAGACTGGCCTAATTAGTCTCTAAACAGGGCCTTGTAGACTGGCCTAATCAGTCTCTACACAGGGCCTTGTAGACTGGCCTAATAAGTCTCTACACAGCGCCTTGTAGACTGGCCTAACCAGTCTCTACACAGGGCCTTGTAGACTGGCCTAATCAATCTCTACACAGGGTCTTGTAGACTGGCCTAACCAGTCTCTACACAGGGTTTTCTGTAGACTGGCCTAACCAGTCTCTACACAGGGCCTTGTAGACTGGCCTAACCAGTCTCTACACAGGGCCTTGTAGACTGGCCTAATCAATCTCTACACAGGGTCTTGTAGACTGGCCTAACCAGTCTCTACACAGGGTTTTCTGTAGACTGGCCTAACCAGTCTCTACACAGGGCCTTGTAGACTGGTCCAATCAGCACTATGGGGACATGGTCAGTGATTGGGTGGAGAAAGAGAGCACTCTTGTCTGGGTTTTTGCCTTTATTAACACTTGTAATACAGATGTATAGATTTATTACTGCATTATTATAAGATGATAGGTCAGATGCTGGCTGGAATGAATTCTGGCCCGAGAGAGTGATTTCTTATGATAGCAGGAGACTTTTAAAAGTACATTTTATTTTACATGAAGTTACACTGTTGTATTTCTGCTTAATCACCCTGGGAGTGACCCCACTCTCTGAGGGTGTACCAGGGGGAGTTGGGATAATGTCTGACCCTGGGAGTGACCCCACTCTCTGAGGGTGTACCAGGGGGAGTTGGGATAATGTCTGACCCTGGGAGTGACCCCACTCTCTGAGGGTGTACCAGGGGGAGTTGGGATAATGTCTGACCCTGGGAGTGACCCCACTCTCTGAGGGTGTACCAGGGGGAGTTGGGATAATGTCTGACCCTGGGAGTGACCCCACTCTCTGAGGGTGTACCAGGGGGAGTTGGGATAATGTCTGACCCTGGGAGTGACCCCACTCTCTGAGGGTGTACCAGGGGGAGTTGGGATAATGTCTGACCCTGGGAGTGACCCCACTCTCTGAGGGTGTACCAGGGGGAGTTGGGATAATGTCTGACCCTGGGAGTGACCCCACTCTCTGAGGGTGTACCAGGGGGAGTTGGGATAATGTCTGACCCTGGGAGTGACCCCACTCTCTGAGGGTGTACCAGGGGGAGTTGGGATAATGTCTGACCCTGGGAGTGACCCCACTCTCTGAGGGTGTACCAGGGGGAGTTGGGATAATGTCTGACCCTGGGAGTGACCCCACTCTCTGAGGGTGTACCAGGGGGAGTTGGGATAATGTCTGACCCTGGGAGTGACCCCACTCTCTGAGGGTGTACCAGGGGGAGTTGGGATAATGTCTGACCCTGGGAGTGACCCCACTCTCTGAGGGTGTACCAGGGGGAGTTGGGATAATGTCTGACCCTGGGAGTGACCCCACTCTCTGAGGGTGTACCAGGGGGAGTTGGGATAATGTCTGACCCTGGGAGTGACCCCACTCTCTGAGGGTGTACCAGGGGGAGTTGGGATAATGTCTGACCCTGGGAGTGACCCCACTCTCTGAGGGTGTACCAGGGGGAGTTGGGATAATGTCTGACCCTGGGAGTGACCCCACTCTCTGAGGGTGTACCAGGGGGAGTTGGGATAATGTCTGACCCTGGGAGTGACCCCACTCTCTGAGGGTGTACCAGGGGGAGTTGGGATAATGTCTGACCCTGGGAGTGACCCCACTCTCTGAGGGTGTACCAGGGGGAGTTGGGATAATGTCTGACCCTGGGAGTGACCCCACTCTCTGAGGGTGTACCAGGGGGAGTTGGGATAATGTCTGACCCTGGGAGTGACCCCACTCTCTGAGGGTGTACCAGGGGGAGTTGGGATAATGTCTGACCCTGGGAGTGACCCCACTCTCTGAGGGTGTACCAGGGGGAGTTGGGATAATGTCTGACCCTGGGAGTGACCCCACTCTCTGAGGGTGTACCAGGGGGAGTTGGGATAAGGTCTGACCCTGGGAGTGACCCCACTCTCTGAAGGTGTACCAGGGGGAGTTGGGATAATGTCTGACCCTGGGAGTGACCCCACTCTCTGAGGGTGTACCAGGGGGAGTTGGGATAATGTCTGACCCTGGGAGTGACCCCACTCTCTGAGGGTGTACCACGGGGAGTTGGGATAATGTCTGACCCTGGGAGTGACCCCACTCTCTGAAGGTGTACCAGGGGGAGTTGGGATAATGTCTGACCCTGGGAGTGACCCCACTCTCTGAGGGTGTACCAGGGGGAGTTGGGATAATGTCTGTCCCTGGGAGTGACCCCCACTCTCTGAGGGTGTCTCAGGGGGAGTTGGGATAATGACTGACCGTGGCCGTGACCCCACTCTCTGAGGGTGTCTCAGGGGTAGTTGGGATAATGACTGACCCTGGCCGTGACCCCACTCTCTGAGGGTGTCTCAGGGGGAGTTGGGATAATGTCTGACCCCACTCTATGAGGGTGTCTCAGGGGGCGTTGGGATAATGACTGACCCCACTCTCTGAGGGTGTCTCAGGGAGAGTTGGGATAATGACTGACCCTGGCCGTGACCCCACTCTCTGAGGGTGTCTCAGGGGGCGTTGGGATAATGACTGACCCTGGCCGTGACCCCACTCTCTGAGGGTGTCTCAGGGGTAGTTGGGATAATGACTGACCCTGGCCGTGACCCCACTCTCTGAGGGTGTCTCAGGGGGAGTTGGGATAATGTCTGACCCCACTCTCTGAGGGTGTCTCAGGGGGCGTTGGGATAATGACTGACCCCACTCTCTGAGGGTGTCTCAGGGGTAGCTGGGATAATGACTGACCCTGGCCGTGACTCCACTCTCTGAGGGTGTACCAGGGGGAGTTGGGATAATGTCTGACCCTGGGAGTGACCCCACTCTCTGAGGGTGTACCAGGGGGAGTTGGGATAATGTCTGACCCTGGGAGTGACCCCACTCTCTGAGGGTGTACCAGGGGGAGTTGGGATAATGTCTGACCCTGGGAGTGACCCCACTCTCTGAGGGTGTACCAGGGGGAGTTGGGATAATGTCTGACCCTGGGAGTGACCCCACTCTCTGAGGGTGTACCAGGGGGAGTTGGGATAATGTCTGACCCTGGGAGTGACCCCACTCTCTGAAGGTGTACCAGGGGGAGTTGGGATAATGTCTGACCCTGGGAGTGACCCCACTCTCTGAGGGTGTACCAGGGGGAGTTGGGATAATGTCTGACCCTGGGAGTGACCCCACTCTCTGAGGGTGTACCAGGGGGAGTTGGGATAATGTCTGACCCTGGGAGTGACCCCACTCTCTGAAGGTGTACCAGGGGGAGTTGGGATAATGTCTGACCCTGGGAGTGACTCCACTCTCTGAGGGTGTACCAGGGGGAGTTGGGATAATGTCTGACCCTGGGAGTGACCCCACTCTCTGAAGGTGTACCAGGGGGAGTTGGGATAATGTCTGACCCTGGGAGTGACCCCACTCTCTGAGGGTGTACCAGGGGGAGTTGGGATAATGTCTGACCCTGGGAGTGACCCCACTCTCTGAGGGTGTACCAGGGGGAGTTGGGATAATGTCTGACCCTGGGAGTGACCCCACTCTCTGAAGGTGTACCAGGGGGAGTTGGGATAATGTCTGACACTGGGAGTGACCCCACTCTCTGAGGGTGTACCAGGGGGAGTTGGGATAATGTCTGTCCCTGGGACTGACCCCCACTCTCTGAGGGTGTCTCAGGGGGAGTTGGGATAATGACTGACCGTGGCCGTGACCCCACTCTCTGAGGGTGTCTCAGGGGTAGTTGGGATAATGACTGACCCTGGCCGTGACCCCACTCTCTGAGGGTGTCTCAGGGGGAGTTGGGATAATGTCTGACCCCACTCTCTGAGGGTGTCTCAGGGGGCGTTGGGATAATGACTGACCCCACTCTCTGAGGGTGTCTCAGGGAGAGTTGGGATAATGACTGACCCTGGCCGTGACCCCACTCTCTGAGGGTGTCTCAGGGGGCGTTGGGATAATGACTGACCCTGGCCGTGACCCCACTCTCTGAGGGTGTCTCAGGGGTAGTTGGGATAATGACTGACCCTGGCCGTGACCCCACTCTCTGAGGGTGTCTCAGGGGGAGTTGGGATAATGTCTGACCCCACTCTCTGAGGGTGTCTCAGGGGGCGTTGGGATAATGACTGACCCCACTCTCTGAGGGTGTACCAGGGGGAGTTGGGATAATGACTGACCCTGGCCGTGACTCCACTCTCTGAGGGTGTACCAGGGGGAGTTGGGATAATGTCTGACCCTGGGAGTGACCCCACTCTCTGAGGGTGTACCAGGGGGAGTTGGGATAATGTCTGACCCTGGGAGTGACCCCACTCTCTGAAGGTGTACCAGGGGGAGTTGGGATAATGTCTGACCCTGGGAGTGACCCCACTCTCTGAGGGTGTACCAGGGGGAGTTGGGATAATGTCTGACCCTGGGAGTGACCCCACTCTCTGAGGGTGTACCAGGGGGAGTTGGGATAATGTCTGACCCTGGGAGTGACCCCACTCTCTGAAGGTGTACCAGGGGGAGTTGGGATAATGTCTGACCCTGGGAGTGACCCCACTCTCTGAGGGTGTACCAGGGGGAGTTGGGATAATGTCTGTCCCTGGGAGTGACCCCCACTCTCTGAGGGTGTCTCAGGGGGAGTTGGGATAATGACTGACCGTGGCCGTGACCCCACTCTCTGAGGGTGTCTCAGGGGTAGTTGGGATAATGACTGACCCTGGCCGTGACCCCACTCTCTGAGGGTGTCTCAGGGGGAGTTGGGATAATGTCTGACCCCACTCTCTGAGGGTGTCTCAGGGGGCGTTGGGATAATGACTGACCCCACTCTCTGAGGGTGTCTCAGGGAGAGTTGGGATAATGACTGACCCCACTCTCTGAAGGTGTACCAGGGGGAGTTGGGATAATGTCTGACCCTGGCCGTGACTCCACTCTCTGAGGGTGTACCAGGGGGAGTTGGGATAATGTCTGACCCTGGGAGTGACCCCACTCTCTGAGGGTGTCTCAGGGGGCGTTGGGATAATGTCTGACCCCACTCTCTGAGGGTGTCTCAGGGGGCGTTGGGATAATGACTGACCCCACTCTCTGAAGGTGTACCAGGGGGAGTTGGGATAATGTCTGACCCTGGCCGTGACTCCACTCTCTGAGGGTGTACCAGGGGGAGTTGGGATAATGTCTGACCCTGGGAGTGACCCCACTCTCTGAGGGTGTACCAGGGGGAGTTGGGATAATGTCTGACCCTGGGAGTGACCCCACTCTCTGAAGGTGTACCAGGGGGAGTTGGGATAATGTCTGACCCTGGGAGTGACCCCACTCTCTGAGGGTGTACCAGGGGGAGTTGGGATAATGTCTGACCCTGGGAGTGACCCCACTCTCTGAGGGTGTACCAGGGGGAGTTGGGATAATGTCTGACCCTGGGAGTGACCCCACTCTCTGAGTGTGTACCAGGGGGAGTTGGGATAATGTCTGACCCTGGGAGTGACCCCACTCTCTGAGGGTGTACCAGGGGGAGTTGGGATAATGTCTGTCCCTGGGAGTGACCCCCACTCTCTGAGGGTGTCTCAGGGGGAGTTGGGATAATGACTGACCGTGGCCGTGACCCCACTCTCTGAGGGTGTCTCAGGGGTAGTTGGGATAATGACTGACCCTGGCCGTGACCCCACTCTCTGAGGGTGTCTCAGGGGGAGTTGGGATAATGTCTGACCCCACTCTCTGAGGGTGTCTCAGGGGGCGTTGGGATAATGACTGACCCCACTCTCTGAGGGTGTCTCAGGGAGAGTTGGGATAATGACTGACCCTGGCCGTGACCCCACTCTCTGAGGGTGTCTCAGGGGGCGTTGGGATAATGACTGACCCTGGCCGTGACCCCACTCTCTGAGGGTGTCTCAGGGGTAGTTGGGATAATGACTGACCCTGGCCGTGACCCCACTCTCTGAGGGTGTCTCAGGGGGCGTTGGGATAATGACTGACCCCACTCTCTGAGGGTGTCTCAGGGGTAGTTGGGATAATGACTGACCCTGGCCGTGACTCCACTCTCTGAGGGTGTCTCAGGGGGAGTTGGGATAATGTCTGACCCCACTCTCTGAGGGTGTCTCAGGGGGCGTTGGGATAATGACTGACCCTGGCCGTGACCCCACTCTCTGAGGGTGTCTCAGGGGGAGTTGGGATAATGACTGACCCTGGCCGTGACCCCACTCTCTGAGGGTGTCTCAGGGGGTGTTGGGATAATGACTGACCCTGGCCGTGACCCCACTCTCTGAGGGTGTCTCAGGGGGCGTTGGGATAATGACTGACCCTGGGAGTGACCCCACTCTCTGAGGGTGTCTCAGGGGGCGTTGGGATAATGACTGACCCTGGCCGTGACCCCACTCTCTGAGGGTGTCTCAGGGGGAGTTGGGATATGGAAAAGGCACATTTGCAATTCACGCGTGTATAAAACACGCTTGTACAGGTGAAATAGGACAAGTTAAGTGCCCAACAAATTCATTTAATTACTATTAACAAGACATTTATTTTAGTTTTAAAAAAGCAACATACTTTTACATTTCTTTTACTACCTATGACCCACATTACAACCTGCCTACATAACGTCTTACTGTAAGTACCTGTGTGGATGGGGGGGGGGGGGCAGGGTCGTGTATTACAGTTTTTAAACTCGCTTGTATGACTCTTTTATTTTAAAAACCCTGTTCCGTTTAAGCATGTTGGGAGGACTTTTGCGACCAGTAGACTAAGCAGATAGCCTACTTCTGAAAGTTGACTTGAACAGGTGAGACGTCACGTGACCACCCGTACACAGAAGTCATTCAAGCAGTTGAACCGAGTCATACCTTGGGAGTTATTATTTTTATTGAACTATAATTCCTAATGTTTTATCCACTGGGGCTGGGTGATACGATATCATCCTAGGACCATAGCGTGTGCCTTGCGATTGAACACTCGGAATAAGAAGGAAAGAGAACGATTTTACCTTACAACATGACTTCGAACCAGTTGGCTTTCATTCTGACATGTACTTTATGGAACAGGATATCGGTGTGTGCTGGAGGTAAGATTATATTCTGTCATTTAATCTATTGACAATATTGTTTAATCGATTAAACGGAAAACCGATTCAATTGTATGTTATTTCATTGATCAGAAAATGGGACTGTTTTGGGGAGGGGGGGGCTCTAATTTATAAACTTTACCGCATGCTGTGCGTAAAGCGCGAGAGGGTTGTTTTTTTTGCTGAAGAATATGATTTGAGTTTCTTGCAAATTCCATTAGTATATACGGTATAAACATTATATGTAGTTTGAAATTCTTTGCACAGGTTGTTTATCACCAATAGGAAACGAACGAAAGTGACGACTCCTTGCGTCATAATGTCGAACGAACAGCCTATCTCTGTTTAAAGATACATTACTCATTAAAATAAATAGAATTAGAAGACAAGAGACAGTTGCCAATCAATTGGAGAAGAGACAACCAATCAAATGACAAGTACACATCTGTCGGCTCTCAACACCGCAACCTTTCAAGTGTCATTCAGTCATGAGTTCTCTAGTCCAGTCGGACACTAACGACGACAATTGCTCCAATCTGGACTTCGTACCCGGATTTACAGCTCAGTGCTACCACTATGTTAATAATAAATCATATACAGAATGTTAAAACAGAGTGTGTGTTTGTGTGTATGTGCAGTGGTTACTTTGTCAATTGGAAGGTTCCGGAAAAGGGTGGTGACCCGCGAGGCTCTGAGGGACCGGAACGCAGGAAAACAACAACATCTTTATAAGAAATCATTGCATGCATCTACTTGCACATCGCCATCTGCTCATATATCACACCAGTATTTCTACTTGCACATCGCCATCTGCTCATATATCACACCAGTATTTCTACTTGCACATCGCCATCTGCTCATATATCACACCAGTATTTCTACTTGCACATCGCCATCTGCTCATCTATCACACCAGTATTTCTACTTGCACATCGCCATCTGCTCATATATCACACCAGTATTTCTACTTGCACATCGCCATCTGCTCATATATCACACCAGTATTTCTACTTGCACATCGCCATCTGCTCATCTATCACACCAGTATTTCTACTTGCACATCGCCATCTGCTCATATATCACACCAGTATTTCTACTTGCACATTGCCATCTGCTCATCTATCACACCAGTATTTCTACTTGCACATTGCCATCTGCTCATCTATCACACCAGTATTTCTACTTGTATTACCATGTTATATAGTTTTGATGTCTTCACTATTATTCTATAATGTCGAAAATAGTAAAAAAAAATAAAGAAAAGCCCTTGAATGAGTAGGTGTTCTAAAACTAGGTAGGTAGGTAGGTAGGTAGTTGGGAAGCACAGAGCAAAGTTATGAGCAAATGTTTTGCATATAATGCTCCAAATGGTACCCTATTGTCCAGGCTATGAGCCCTGGTCAAAGTAGTGCACTATATATAGGGAATAGGGTTCTATAGGACTCTGGTCTAAAGTAGTGCACTATATAGGGAATAGGGTTCTATAGCGCTCTGGTCTAAAGTAGTGCACTATATAGGGAATAGGGCTCTATAGGGCCCTGGTCTACAGTAGTGCACTATATAGGGAATAGGGTTCTATAGGGCTCTGGTCTAAAGTAGTGCACTATATAGGGAATAGGGTTCTATGGGGCTCTGGTCTAAAGTAGTGCACTATATATAGGGAATAGGGTTCTATAGGGCCCTGGTCTAAAGTAGTGCACTATATATAGGGAATAGGGTTCTATAGGACTCTGGTCTAAAGTAGTGCACTATATAGGGAATAGGGTTCTATAGGACTCTGGTCTAAAGTAGTGCACTATATAGGGAATAGGGTTCTATAGAGCTCTGGTCTAAAGTAGTGCACTATATAGGGAATAGGGTTCTATAGGGCTCTGGTCTAAAGTAGTGCACTATATAGGGAATAGGGCTCTATAGGGCCCTGGTCAAAAGTAGTGCACTATATAGGGAATAGGGCTCTATAGGGCTCTGGTCTAAAGTAGTGCACTATATAGGGAATAGGGTTCTATAGGGCTCTGGTCTAAAGTAGTGCACTATATAGGGAATAGGGTTCTATGGGGCTCTGGTCTAAAGTAGTGCACTATATATAGGGAATAGGGTTCTATAGGGCCCTGGTCTAAAGTAGTGCACTATATATAGGGAATAGGGTTCTATAGGACTCTGGTCTAAAGTAGTGCACTATATAGGGAATAGGGTTCTATAGGACTCTGGTCTAAAGTAGTGCACTATATAGGGAATAGGGCTCTATAGGGCCCTGGTCAAAAGTAGTGCACTATATAGGGAATAGGGCTCTATAGGGCTCTGGTCTAAAGTAGTGCACTATATAGGGAATAGGGTTCTATAGGGCTCTGGTCTAATGTAGTGCACTATATAGGGAATAGGGTTCTATAGGGCTCTGGTCTAAAGTAGTGCACTATATAGGGAATAGGGCTCTATAGGGCCCTGGTCAAAAGTAGTGCACTATATAGGGAATAGGGCTCTATAGGGCTCTGGTCAAAAGTAGTGCACTATATAGGGAATAGGGTGGCATTTGGGACTCAGGCAGAGGACTAGCGTCTATAAACAGTAATGCATGACTATAAACAGTACTTTATGACTCAGCAGAGCAGGTGGGCAGTATTGTTGCTGGTTACACAGTGACTGGAACAGGTCAACTTAATGGAACGTGAAGGTGAACTGGTTTGCTTTTTCACCCAGTTGTTTTTACTTGCAGCTCAGCTCCCTCATGGGGCAAACGGGTACTTTGATGAATAGCAAATCGCTGAGGAGCAAATGCATCAGATGTAACATTGGGGAAAGTAGGATAATGAGCTGTTCTGTCAGAGCAGAAGCATATGCCTTTGGAAAACAGGACAGACAGCCAGTTCTTTAAGGGGAAAACAGGACATACAGCCAGTTCTTTAAGGGAAAAACAGGACAGACAGCCAGTTCTTTAAGGGGAAAACAGGACATACAGCCAGTTCTTTAAGAGGAAAACAGGACAGACAGCCAGTTCTTTACAGGGAAAACAGGACATACAGCCAGTTCTTTACAGGGAAAACAGGACATACAGCCAGTTCTTTACAGGGAAAACAGGACATACAGCCAGTTCTTTAAGGGGAAAACAGGACATACAGCCAGTTCTTTAAGGGGGAAACAGGACATACAGCCAGTTCTTTACAGGGAAAACAGGACATACAGCCAGTTCTTTACAGGGAAAACAGGACATACAGCCAGTTCTTTAAGGGGAAAACAGGACATACAGCCAGTTCTTTAAGGGGAAAACAGGACATACAGCCAGTTCTTTACAGGGAAAACAGGACATACAGCCAGTTCTTTAAGGGGAAAACAGGACATACAGCCAGTTCTTTAAGGGAAAACAGGACATACAGCCAGTTCTTTAAGGGGAAAACAGGACATACAGCCAGTTCTTTAAGGGAAAACAGGACATACAGCCAGTTCTTTAAGGGGAAAACAGGACATACAGCCAGTTCTTTAAGGGAAAACAGGACATACAGCCAGTTCTTTAAGGGGAAAACAGGACATACAGCCAGTTCTTTAAGGGAAAACAGGACATACAGCCAGTTCTTTACAGGGAAAACAGGACATACAGCCAGTTCTTTAAGGGGAAACAGGACATACAGCCAGTTCTTTAAGGGGAAAACAGGACATACAGCCAGTTCTTTAAGGGAAAACAGGACATACAGCCAGTTCTTTACAGGGAAAACAGGACATACAGCCAGTTCTTTAAGGGAAAACATGACATACAGCCAGTTCTTTAAGGGAAAACAGGACATACAGCCAGTTCTTTACAGGGAAAACAGGACATACAGTATTATAACATGGTAATAACATGGTAATAACCAAATAAATATAACATGGTAATAACATGGTAATAACCTATTAATAACAATAGTTTGGTTATACCAAATGTGATCGTATTGTGATAGAATATCCTCGAGGTGGCCAACTCCGTAAACTATTGTTGTGCCTCTAAGAGTTAGTTTCATATGCTTTGGGGTGGGGAGTTAAATTGGTATTTGCTACACCTGTAGAGAAGAGGTTTGTTTCAGTCAGTTAAATTGGTATTTGCTACACCTGTAGAGAAGATGTTTGTTTCAGTCAGTGTGCCTGCCGAGATGGCTGGTTCAGCCTTACAAGATTGGGCTGGGGAGATAACAGGGCCCTATTGGTTTTAGGTCCTGCAGTCAGTCAGTCAGTCCGTCAATCAGTCAGTCAGTCAGTCAATCAGTCAGTCAATCAGTCAACTATTCATTCAGTCAACTATTCAGTCAGTCATTCAGTAAGTCAGTCAATCAGTCAGTCAATCAGACAGTCAGTCAGTCAGTCCGTCCGTCAGTCAGTCAGTCAGTCAGTCCATCAGTCAGTCAATCAGTCAGTCAGTCCATCAGTCAGTCAGTCAGTCCATCAGTCAGTCAGTCAGTCAATCAGTCAGTCAGTCCATCAGTCAGTCAGTCAGTCCATCAGTCAGTCAGTCAATCAGTCAGTCAGTCAGTCCATCAGTCAGTCAATCAGTCAGTCAGTCAATCAGTCAGTCAATCAGTCAGTCAATCAGTCAGTCAGTAAATCAGTCAGTCAATCAGTCAGTCCATCAGTCAGTCAGTCAATCAGTCAGTCAATCAATCAGT
>NC_034195.2:55153489-55173489 GCF_002021735.2 Oncorhynchus kisutch
CGTTAGGTAGCCCTGCAACGTTAGGTAGCTCTAGTCCAACGTTAGGTAGCTCTGGTCCAACGTTAGGTAGCTCTAGTCCAACGTTAGGTAGCTCTAGTCCAACGTTAGGTAGCTCTAGTCCAATGTTAGGTAGCTGTAGTCCAACGTTAGGTAGCTCTGGTCCAATGTTAGGTAGCTCTAGTCCAACGTTAGGTAGCTCAAGTCCAACGTTAGGTAGCTCTAGTCCAACATTAGGTAGCTCTAGTCCAACGTTAGGTAGCTCTAGTTCAACTTTAGGTAGCTCTGGTACAATGTTAGGTAGCTCTGGTCCAACGTTATGTAGCTCTGGTCCAACGTTATGTAGCTCTAGTCCAACTTTAGGTAGCTCTGGTCCACCGTTAGGTAGCTCTGGTCCAACGTTAGGTAGCTCTGGTCCAACGTTAGGTAGCTCTGGTCCAACGTTAGGTAGCTCTGGTCCAACGTCAGGTAGCTCTGGTCCAACGTCAGGTAGCTCTGGTCCAACGTCAGGTAGCTCTGGTCCAACGTCAGGTAGCTCTGGTCCAACGTTAGGTAGCTCTGGTCCAACGTCAGGTAGCTCTGGTCCAACGTCAGGTAGCTCTGGTCCAACGTCAGGTAGCTCTGGTCCAACGTTAGGTAGCTCTGGTCCAACGTCAGGTAGCTCTGGTCCAACGTTAGGTAGCTCTAGTCCAACGTTAGGTAGCTCTAGTCCAACGTTAGGTAGCTCTGGTCCAACGTCAGGTAGCTCTGGTCCAACGTCAGGTAGCTTTGGTCCAACGTTAGGTAGCTCTGGTCCAACGTCAGGTAGCTCTGGTCCAACGTTAGGTAGCTCTGGTCCAACGTTAGGTAGCTCTAGTCCAACGTCAGGTAGCTCTGGTCCAACGTCAGGTAGCTCTGGTCCAACGTTAGGTAGCTCTGGTCCAACGTTAGGTAGCTCTAGTCCAACGTCAGGTAGCTCTGGTCCAACGTCAGGTAGCTCTGGTCCAACGTTAGGTAGCTCTGGTCCAACGTTAGGTAGCTCTGGTCCAACGTCAGGTAGCTCTGGTCCAACGTCAGGTAGCTCTGGTCCAACGTCAGGTAGCTCTGGTCCAACGTCAGGTAGCTCTGGTCCAACGTCAGGTAGCTCTGGTCCAACGTTAGGTAGCTCTGGTCCAACGTCAGGTAGCTCTGGTCCAACGTTAGGTAGCTCTAGTCCAACGTTAGGTAGCTCTAGTCCAACGTTAGGTAGCTCTGGTCCAACGTCAGGTAGCTCTGGTCCAACGTCAGGTAGCTCTGGTCCAACGTTAGGTAGCTCTGGTCCAACGTCAGGTAGCTCTGGTCCAACGTTAGGTAGCTCTGGTCCAACGTTAGGTAGCTCTAGTCCAACGTCAGGTAGCTCTGGTCCAACGTCAGGTAGCTCTGGTCCAACGTTAGGTAGCTCTGGTCCAACGTTAGGTAGCTCTAGTCCAACGTCAGGTAGCTCTAGTCCAACGTCAGGTAGCTCTGGTCCAACGTCAGGTAGCTCTGGTCCAACGTTAGGTAGCTCTGGTCCAACGTTAGGTAGCTCTGGTCCAACGTTAGGTAGCTCTGGTCCAACGTCAGGTAGCTCTGGTCCAACGTTAGGTAGCTCTGGTCCAACGTTAGGTAGCCCTGGTCCAACGTTAGGTAGCTCTGGTCCAACGTTAGTTAGCTCTGGTCCAACGTCAGGTAGCTCTGGTCCAACGTTAGGTAGCTCTGGTCCAACGTCAGGTAGCTCTGGTCCAACGTTAGGTAGCTCTGGTCCAACGTTAGGTAGCTCTGGTCCAACGTTAGTTAGCTCTGGTCCAACGTCAGGTATCTCTAGTCCAACGTTAGGTAGCTCTGGTCCAACGTCAGGTAGCTCTGGTCCAACGTCAGGTAGCTCTGGTCCAACGTCAGGTATCTCTAAGCCAACGTCAGGTATCTCTAAGCCAACGTTAGGTATCTCTAAGCCAACCCTTAAGAAGTTCAAACACATTCAAAGTTCCTCCATAGAACCCGCTCCTCCATAGGTATGATTCTGTGGGTCTAATTCAGATAATGCATGTCATCACAACGAGATGCCCAGCTCTCCTTAACAGCAAAATTTCAGTCGCATGTTGCACCCTACACTACACTTGTCTGTCCAATGCATGTACATATCTTTCCTGTTCCATAGCAAGCTGTTTTATTCATTGGTGAAGTCATTTAATGTCGAGCTGAACCTCGACATCAGAGGTTTAAAAATGAACAGAAAGGAGTGATATAAACCGTTACTTTTTTTGGGGGGTTTGAACCGGTTCAGAACTTTATTTTGCTGGTCAGAACAGTGGAACGGAACGAAATAATGGTTCTGTTCAGAACGAACAGATTGGAAAATAATTTTGGTTAACTAGACTGTGTATACTGTGCCATGTCTCCCCAGCTGCCTTCGTCAGTGTTCTGGAAGGAGTTGGCCCTGGCCATGCCTCATAGGGTTGTGTTCCACAGCGACACGGCAGGGGACCCCCAGACCCTCTTCCAAGACGATAAGGACCCCATGCTCACCCTCAACCCAGACTACCTGGACTGTCGCCCTGACCCTGACCCTGTTGGAGACCTGGGTAAAACCAAGTGAATGGCTGGCAACAGGGTTGGGTACAATTGATGCTGGATTACAATGCAAATTACATTTCAGATTGGGTCAATTTCAATTCAGTCAATTAAAATAGAATTGGCCTTGTAATCCCCAGGACCAATACCGTTTTGGGTTATGTAATGTAATCATATCCACGCACGGCTCATAATAATGTCTGGAACGGAGCAAATGGAATGACATCAAACACATGGAATCCATGTATACCACTAGTTCCGCTCCAGCCACGAGCTCGTCCTCCCCAATTAAGGTGTCACCTGTGCCATGGCCAATCTTAATTATTGCTGTTACAGTTATTATTATATAAATATTTTTTTGATGAGACAAGTCTGTTAAGAACAAATTCTTATTTACAATGACAGCCTACCAGGGAACAGTGGGTTAACTGCCTTGTTCAGGGGGCAGAACTACAGATTTTTACCTTGTCAGCTTGGGGATTCAATGTAGGAACCTTTCGGTTACTGGCCTAACACTCTAACCACTAGGCTACCTGCCGCCCCTCCACTCTACCCACTAGGCTACCTGCCGCCCCTCCACTCTAACCACTAGGCAACCTGCCGCCCCTCCACTCTAACCACTAGGCAACCTGCCACCCCTCCACTCTAACCACTAGGCTACCTGCCACTCCTCCACTCTAACCACTAGGCTACCTGCCACTCCTCCACTCTAACCACTAGGCAACCTGCCGCCCCTCCACTCTAACCACTAGGCAACCTGCCACCCCTCCACTCTAACCACTAGGCAACCTGCCGCCCCTCCACTCTAACCACTAGGCAACATGCCACCCCTCCACTTTAACCACTAGGCAACCTACCACCCCGATGCTTTCTCCAAGGTTGAAAATAATGTCATTCAAGAATAATAATCACTCTAAAGCCCCGTAGAACTAAGATTGTTGACCGACAGCATCGATCCACACATTTCTTCAACCAAATGAGTGAATCTCCTCATTCACCTTCTGGTTTCTTCCCTCCTTCTCTCCAGGCCTTCGTCTCCCAGTCTACAAGGCACTGGCATCCAGAGCCCCTGTGCTGCCTATGTTCCCCTCGGTCCCTGCATCCCTGACTGAGCCCAAACTCTCGGATATAGATGTATCGGACCTGGGATCGCGCAACTACGGAGCTCGCAATGACTTCTACTGTCTGGTTACAGAGGACAACATCTAAGAAAGACTGTATAGCTTCTGAAGAAAAAAGGAGAACAAGATCTCCAACTTCTACTCTTCACTCTTCACATCAGTCTGAATGTAAAACAGGTTCTCTCACCAACACTATCTACACCAGGAAGTTGTATGTTTCCATATTCAATATATATTTTTTTTTTTAAGTGAATAATTTTGTTCTTGAAACAAGTTTGATTTGATCTGTTTATTGAGATTTTATTTTATTTTAAACCTTTCAGATATACACTGAGTGTACAAAACATTAGGAACACCAGCTCTCTCTATCCACGACATAGACTGACCAGGTGAATCCAGGTGAAAGCTATGATCCCTTATTGATGTCACTTGTTCAATCCACTTCCAGCAGTGTAGATAAAGGGGAGACGGGTTAAATAAGGATTTTTAAGCCTTGAGACAATTGATACATGGATTGTGTGTGTGCCATTCAGAGGGTGAATGGGCAAGATAAAATATTGATGTGCCTTTGAACAGGAGTTTGGTAGTAGATGCCAGTTTTACCGGTTTGTGTAAAGAACTGCAACGCTGCTGGGTTTTTCACACTCAACAGTTTCCAGTGTGTATCAAGAATGGCCCACCATCCAAAAGACATCCAGACAATTTGACACAACTGTGGCAAGCATTGGGAGCGACATGGGCCAGCATCCCTGTGGAACACTTTCGACACCTTGTAGAATCCATGCCCCTACGAAATGAGACTGTTCTAAGGGAGGGGGGGGGGGGAGTGGGGAAGGGGTGCAACTCAATATCAAGGAGATGTTTTGTACACTCAGTGTATAAAATTTGATTCCAATGATCATTTCACTGAAATGTTTTGAATGACCTTGGTAGTTACACTACATGCTATTATATGCAATTTGTATAAGATACCTGTTATGTGAACTGTATGTGGAAAAGTAGAAGTGGTTGAGTGGTCTCCTGCAGTAGTCTGGAATTTTGTTTTTACGTTAAAGTGGAAATGCATTCATTCTAATTTCGTAATGTTTGTTTAGAATTATGTTCAATAGAAATATTTATCGATCAAATCAAACCCTTTCTGTAGTTTAGGGCAGTTTACTAGTCCAGCCCTTCTTCATATGTAACTCATCTTGGACGAGCCTTGGCTTGTACGAACCAATCTCATGTTTCTTTTTTCGACTTGGGGGGGGGGGGCTTTCTTATCATAACAATAATCTCAGTGCCCCATTCCCTAGGGGTTATTTGTTTATTGGGATCCCCATTAACTCTTCTTGGGGTCCACAAAAAAAAACACAAAATATCACAAGTAACAAAGCACTGATACACTGATAGACAAGGACAGTCACACAAATGTAAAATACAATGAAACAATACAACTAAAGAATAAAGTGTGTCTGTGTGTGTTCATGTGTGTCCCCCTCACAGTCCCCGCCGTTACATAAGTTGTTGTCTGATCCATTTTTTAAAAAAGGTCATTTTACTGTTTACTTCAGTTAACCCACTGTTCCTAGGCCGTCATTGAAAATAAGAATTTGTTCTTAACTGACTTGCCTAGTAAAATAAAGGTAAAATTAAAAAAATTGGAGATGGTAGGGTAGTTCCATAGAATCATGGCCTCTGGATAATACTGTGTGTTGCCGTGAATTTGTTTTGGGACTGTGAAGAGACCCCTGGTGGCATGTCTTGTGGGGTATGTACGGGTGTCTGAAGAGACCCTGGTGTCATGTCTTGTGGGGTATGTACAGGTGTCTGAAGAGACCCCTGGTGGCATGTCTTGTGGGGTATGTACGGGTGTCTGAAGAGACCCCTGGTGGCATGTCTTGTGGGGTATGTACGGGTGTCAGAAGAGACCCCTGGAGGAATGTCTTCTGGGGTATGTACGGGTGTCTGAGCTGAATGTTATTACAGGGGCTGAGTCACTGGCTTACAAGGGCTCTTTCATACCATGCCTAGGAGGGGTGCGTCACTTGAGTGGGTTGAGTCACTGATGTGATCTTCCTGTCTGGGTTGGCGCCCCCCCTTGGGTTGTGCCGTGGCGGAGATATTTGTGGGCTATACTCGGCATTGTCTCAGGATGGTAAGTTGGTGGTTGAAGATATCCCTCTAGTGGTGTGGGGGCTGTGCTTTGGCAAAGTGGGTGGGGTTATATCCTTCCTGTTTGGCCCTGTCCGGGGGTGTCATCAGATGGGGCCACAGTGTCTCCTGACCCCTCCTGTCTCAGCCTCCAGTATTTATGCTGCAGTAGTTTGTGTCGGGGGCTAGGGTCAGTTTGTTATATCTGGAGTACTTCTCCTGTCCTATCCAGTGTCCTGTGTGAATTTAAGTATGCTCTCTCTAATTCTCTCTTTCTTTCTCTCTCTCGGAGGACCTGAGCCCTAGGACCATGCCTCAGGACTACCTGACATGACACCTTGTTGTCCCCAGTCCACCTGGCCATGCTGCTGCTCCAGTTTCAACTGTTCTGCCTGTGATTATTATTATTTGACCATGCTGCTCATTTATGAACATTTGAACATCTTGGCCATGTTCTGTTATAATCTCCACCCGGCACAGCCAGAAGAGGACTGGCCACCCCACATAGCCTGGTTCCTCTAGGTTTCTTCCTAGGTTTTTGCCTTTCTAGGGAGTTTTTCCTAGCCACCGTGCTTCTACACCTGCATTGCTTGCTGTTTGGGGTTATAGGCTGGGTTTCTGTACAGCACTTTGAGATATCAGCTGATGTACGAAGGACTTTATAAATACATTTGATTTGAAATTTGTTTCGAATGTTATTTGATTATGCAATCTGGAATTTTCACAGTAATATTTCTCATGAAAACTAGGAGAAGCAGTTCATCTCTCATCAACCCTCAACCAGACATGCATGTTTTTGATGTTAGTTTTGTATGTGTAATTAAGGGCAACCACACCCTTCTTCCACTCCCTCCCTCCCACTCCCTATCACTGGAAACAATCCACTTGAATGGCCCTACAACTGGTAATTACTAGCGGGAAACTTGTCTATCATCCCCAGGCTCCAACTACCCCACATGCTGACCTCTGACGTCACCTACTAAGGAAATTACTTCAATAAAGGCATTTTCGGGCAGTTAAATGCACCAAAGAAGGGAAGGGAAAGGGGTAGTCAGTTGCAAAACTGAATGCATTCAACTTAAATATGTCTCTCGTATTTAACCCAACCCCTATGAATCAAAACATTATTTATAAAACGCTATTCATATGTTTTTTTTTATACTGTAATTTACTTTCTGATAGCTGTACTTTTAGTTTATGGTTGACGCAGCTTGTTGGCAATTCTAACATTTTATTTCTCAACGAGTTCGTATTTATTTGTATATACAGTGGGGCAAAAAAAGTAATTAGTCAGCCACCAATTGTGCAAGTTCTCCCACTTAAAGGTGAGAGAGGCCTGTAATTTTCATCATAGGTACACTTCAACTATGACAGACAAAATGAAAGCAAAAAGAAATCCAGAAAATCACATTGTAGGATTTTTAATGAATTTATTTGCAAATTATGGTGGAAAATAAGTATTTGGTCACTTACAAACAAGCAAGATTTCTGGCTCTCACAGACCTGTAACTTCTTTAAGAGGCTCCTCTGTCCTCCACTCATTACCTGTATTAATGGCACCGGATTGAACTTGTTACCAGAAACAAAATTGTAGACCTGCACCAGGCTGGGAAGACTGAATCTGCAATAGCAGCTTGTTTTGAAGAAATCAACTGTGGGAGCTAGCTGCCAAGTAGATTGGTCAGAAAAGCAATCAAATAAATCTCTTACCTTTGATGATCTTTGGATGTTTTCACTCACAAGACTCCCAGTTACACAATAAATGTTACTTTTGTTCCATAAAGATGATTTTATATCCAAAATACCTCCATTTTGTTGCCGCGTTATGTTCAGAAATCCACAGGCTCGAGCGGTCACGACATCGCAGATGAAAATTACAAATAGCATCCGTAAAGTTCGTAGAAACATGTCAAACTTTTTTTCTAATCAATCCTAAGGTTGTTTTTACAATATATAATCGATAATATTTCAACCCGGGACTGTAGCTTCTTCAATAAGAGAGAGAGAGAAATGTCTGCTCCAAGCTGTTGCGCATGCAAAACGCTGCTGGCACCCAGCCATACACTGACACGATGTGATCTTTCTCGCTCATTTTTCAAAATAAAAGCCTGAAACTATGTCTAAAGACTGTTCACACCATGGGGAGGCCATAGGAAAAGGAATATGGTCCCTTTAAAATGAGTGAAGGCAGGCAATGGAACAGAGAGCTTTCAGGAAAAACAGCACTTCCGGGTTGGATTTTCCTCAGGTTTTCGCCTGCAATATCAGTTCTGTTATACTCACAGACAATATTTTGACAGTTTTGGAAACTTTAGAGTGTTGTCCATCCTAATCTGACAATTATATGCATATTATAGGTTCTCGGCCCGAGAAATAGGCAGTTTAATTTGGGTACGTTTTTCATCCAAACATCAAAATACTGCCCCCTACTGTAATGGCATTCTTCTATCTCCTCTTCTGACGAATAGGTATAGCAAGGATCGGACCAAAATGCAGCGTGATGATGATTCATGATATTTTAATGAAGGAAAAAACTATACATGAAGAAACTACAAAATAATGAACCGTGAAAACCGAAACAGCCCTATCTGGTGCAAAACACAGAGACAGGAACAATCACCCACAAAACACTCAAAGAATATGCCTGCCTAAATATGGTTCCCAATCAGAGACAACGATAAACACCTGCCTCTGATTGAGAACCACTCCAGACAGCCATAGACAGCCTTTGCTAGATACCTCCACTAAGCCACACACCCAATAACTAACAAAACCCCAAGACAAAACACACCACAATAAACCCATGTCACACCCCGGCCTGACCAAATAAATAAAGACAAACACAATAATACTTTGACCAGGGCGTGACACCTACACAGAACAATATTTAAAACAATTACAATATAGACAATTATTGAGCAGTGAGCAAACGCAGAGCAACATAGAACAAGCAAGACATAGCATACAGACAGAGCAACATAGGACAAGCAAGACATAGCATACAGACAGAGCAACATAGAACAAGCAAGACATAGCATACAGACAGAGAAACATAGGACAAGCAAGACATAGCATACAGACAGAGCAACATAGAACAAGCAAGACATAGCATACAGACAGAGCAACATAGAACAAGCAAGACATAGCATACAGACAGAGCAACATAGAACAAAAAGCAGCAAGACAAAATTCATAAAAGCAACAAAGTGTTTCCACACCTCACAAGCTACATACAACAGACAACATGGAAGGCGGCAATACACAGCCAAGGATTATGTTCACAAATCTGATTGACCTTTAGCCATGTATTCATACATCTTGTGAAAGTGTGATAAGTGGTGCAGTTATGTGTGTCTGAAGGCAGTGTATTCCAGACAAGGGAAGCTCTCACAGAGAATGCAGATTTACTAAAGGTGCTTTTCCTTAAGGGACCTATACAGTCACCTCTCATGGCAGACCTTGTGGATCTGCTGCCATATGTTTGGGTTTTCTGTTTAACAAAAATACTGAGTGGAGGGGGAGGAGCCAGGCCATTTAGGATCTTGAATACAAGACATGCGTCGGTGTCTTGCACAAGATTTTCCCAACTCAAGAGCTCATGCTTTAAGGATGTAACAGTGATGATGGCTATTGGGCTTCCTATCAAGCACTTTGAGAGCCTGTTTGTAGACAGACTGAATAGGTTTTAATGTTGTACAGCAAGCTTGGGCCCAACTAGTCAAGCAGTATGTTAAGTGGGGGAGTATCATAGATTTGAAGTACAGTTTTGCTACCTCTGCAGTCAAAAATTTCGTATAAATCGGAAATTAGCTAGGTTGAATTTGGTTATCTGAATGACCTTTTTCACATGCTTTTTAAAAGAGAGGTTGGAATCAAGTATGATGCCAAGGTACTTAAAATCAGATACCACCTGGAGCTTCTCCCCTGACACATAGACATCTGGTTCAGTAGCATCTTGTTGCCCTCTTTGTGAAGAACATGCAAACAGTTTTTTTCACATTGAGATGCAAACACGAGTCACTGAGCCACTTTGTAACCTGGACCATTACAGTAGTGAGTCACTGAGTCACTATGTAACCTGAACCATTACAGTAGTGAGTCACTGAGTCACTATGTAACCTGGACCATTACAGTAGTGAGTCACTATGTAACCTGGACCATTACAGTAGTGAGTCACTATGTAACCTGGACCATTACAGTAGTGAATCACTATGTAACCTGGACCGTTACAGTAGTGAGTCACTGAGCCACTTTGTAACCTGGACCATTACAGTAGTGAGTCACTGAGCCACTATGTAACCTGGACCATTACAGTAGTGAGTCACTATGTAACCTGGACCGTCACAGTAGTGAGTCACTGAGTCACTATGTAACCTGGACCGTTACAGTAGTGAGTCACTGAGCCACTTTGTAACCTGGACCAATACAGTAGTGAGTCACTATGTAACCTGGACCGTTACAGTAGTGAGTCACTGAGCCACTTTGTAACCTGGACCATTACAGTAGTGAGTCACTGAGCCACTATGTAACCTGGACCATTACAGTAGTGAGTCACTATGTAACCTGGACCGTTACAGTAGTGAGTCACTGAGTCACTATGTAACCTGGACCATTACAGTAGTGAGTCACTGAGTCACTATGTAACCTGGACCATTACAGTATTGAGTCACTATGTAACCTGGACCATTACAGTAGTGAGTCACTGAGTCACTATGTAACCTGGACCGTTACAGTAGTGAGTCACTGAGCCACTTTGTAACCTGGACCAATACAGTAGTGAGTCACTGAGCCACTTTGTAACCTGGACCATTACAGTAGTGAATCACTGAGCCACTTTGTAGCCTGGACCATTACAGTAGTGAGTCACTGAGCCACTTTGTAACCTGGACCATTACAGTAGTGAGTCACTGAGCCACTTTGTAACCTGGACCATTACAGTAGTGAGTCACTGAGCCACTTTGTAACCTGGACCATTACAGTAGTGAGTCACTGAGCCACTTTGTAACCTGGACCATTACAGTAGTGAGTCACTGAGCCACTTTGTAACCTGGACCGTTACAGTAGTGAGTCACTGAGCCACTTTGTAACCTGGACCATTACAGTGAGTTCTTGTGCAGCTTGTTGTTTGCTCTTTGCACATATATCACTGCTATGAGATAATCCAGGATGCTGGGCCAGATATAAAGGTTAACCCTTTAGAGGTTGGAACTGTATAATTATATTTTCTCTGAGCACCAGCTTTTTGCATAAAAATGACAGGGATGAAAACTCACAAGTAGTGTTTGAGAGCAACCATTTTACTCAATTGCAGTTCACCACCTGTTCAGAATCACTGATCTACAAAATCATAATGAGTCCATTATTTTGGATGCAAGGGTTGATATGTAGATCTGTCAGAATTGATGCTTTCAAACACGACTATTGCCAGTCTTCTGCTTCATCCTGTTATGAAAGAGCAGGCGTTTTTCCCGAACACGTGACCTGAACAGGAAAAACTAGGGCCCAAACTAATAATATTATTTCAAATATAGTCACTCATTGCCATCCTTATAAATCTAAAAAAAAACTGGTCTTCAGAGGGTATTTCTAATAAATCTAAATGGATCTTGATCTCTTGGTCAGGTAACTTGGTCAACTGTTGGTCAGGTAACTTGGTCAACTGTTGGTCAGGTAACTTGGTCAACTGTTGGTCAGGTAACTTGGTCAGGTAACTTGGTAAACTGTTGGTCAGGTAACTTTGTCAACTGTTAGTCAGGTAACTTGGTCAACTGTTGGTCAGGTAACTTGGTCAGGTAACTTGGTAAACTGTTGGTCAGGTAACTTTGTCAACTGTTAGTCAGGTAACTTGGTCAACTGTTGGTCAGGCCACTTGGTCAACTGTTAGTCAGGTAACTTGGTCAACTGTTGGTCAGGTACCTTGGTCAACTGTTGGTCAGGTAACTTGGTCAACTGTTGGTCAGGTAACTTGGTCAACTGTTGGTCAGGTAACTTGGTCAACTATTGGTCAGGTACCTTGGTCAACTATTGGTCAGGTAACTTGGTCAACTGTTAGTCAGGTAACTTGGTCAACTGTTGGTCAGGTAACTTGGTCAACTGTTGGTCAGGTAACTTGGTCAACTATTGGTCAGGTACCTTGGTCAACTGTTGGTCAGGTAACTTGGTCAACTGTTGGTCAGGTAACTTGGTCAACTGTTGGTCAGGTAACTTGGTCAGGTAACTTGGTAAACTGTTGGTCAGGTAACTTTGTCAACTGTTAGTCAGGTAACTTGGTCAACTGTTGGTCAGGTAACTTGGTCAGGTAACTTGGTAAACTGTTGGTCAGGTAACTTTGTCAACTGTTAGTCAGGTAACTTGGTCAACTGTTGGTCAGGCCACTTGGTCAACTGTTAGTCAGGTAACTTGGTCAACTGTTGGTCAGGTACCTTGGTCAACTGTTGGTCAGGTAACTTGGTCAACTGTTGGTCAGGTAACTTGGTCAACTGTTGGTCAGGTAACTTGGTCAACTATTGGTCAGGTACCTTGGTCAACTATTGGTCAGGTAACTTGGTCAACTGTTAGTCAGGTAACTTGGTCAACTGTTGGTCAGGTAACTTGGTCAACTGTTGGTCAGGTAACTTGGTCAACTATTGGTCAGGTACCTTGGTCAACTGTTGGTCAGGTAACTTGGTCAACTGTTGGTCAGGTACCTTGGTCAACTGTTGGTCAGGCAACTTGGTCAACTGTTGGTCAGGCAACTTGGTCAACTGTTGGTCAGGTAACTTGGTCAACTGTTGGTCAGGTAACTTGGTCAGATAACTTGGTCAACTGTTGGTCAGGCAACTTGGTCAACTGTTGGTCAGGTACCTTGGTCAACTGTTGGTCAGGTAACTTGGTCAGATAACTTGGTCAACTGTTAGTCAGGCAACTTGGTCAACTGTTGGTCAGGTAACTTGGTCAACTGTTGGTCAGGCAACTTGGTCAGATAACTTGGTCAACTGTTGGTCAGGCAACTTGGTCAACTGTTGGTCAGGTAACTTGGTCAGATAACTTGGTCAACTGTTGGTCAGGCAACTTGGTCAAGAAAAACTACTGACCCTTGTTGATATGAAATCTCAATAACAAAACCCATTTAATTACTTTGTCTTTATTAGTTATAAAATATGTTTATTTGACACACATCCACAGTGAACAGTTAAAAAGCACGACGTACAAAAAAAAATAATGTTTTCCATATGTTAGATAGAGTTAAGAGTAGTCTCATGGTCCAATTATAGACACAGCAGATCAGATGTCAACGCGTGAAATATATTTTATCAAAACATTCATGCTATTCTAATACCAATATTCATTAGAACATACTTTACGAAGAGAATAGAGTTCAAATATATAAACTTGCTTTATATTTACCCATTGAATATATATCAATACCAAAAATAGAGTTGAACAAGACCTTTCAGGAGGAACGTCTTATTTAAATACAGTGCGGTCCATAATTAGTGACACCCTTGATAAAGATGAGCAAAAATGACTCTATAAAATCATTGTAAAATGTAAAATGCTATATTGTATGATCCAAAAAATTTGGGAAATTATACTAATGTATACTACTACAATTGCTCAGAAAAAAAACTGATCTTGTTAACAAGTAATAAAACAATTATTGACACTTGTTTTCAATACCTTTCAATACCTCACCATGCGAGGATAACAGCACTGAACTTTTCTGTCAAATGTTTTATGAGTTGGAGAACACAGTGGGAGGGATCTTGGACTGTTCCTCCATACAGAATCTTTCCAGATCCTTGATATCCTTCATCTGCATTTATGGACTGGCCCTCTTCATTTCAAACTTGCACATCATCATCTGCACATCTATCACTACAGTGTAAATTGTAATTACTTTGCTACTATGGCCTATTTTTTGCCTTACCTCCTCACGCCATTTGCTCACATCATATATAGACTTATTTTTTGACTGTATGTTTGTTTACTCCATGTGTAACTCTGTGTTGTTGTTTTTTGTCGCACTGCTTTGCTTTATCTTGGCCAGGTCTCAGTTGTAAATGAGAACTTGTTCTCAACTAGCCTACCTGGTTAAATAAAGGTGTTCTCAACTAGCCTACCTGGTTAAATAAAGGTGTTCTCAACTAGCCTACCTGGTTAAATAAAGGTGTTCTCAACTAGCCTACCTGGTTAAATAAAGGTGTTCTCAACTAGCCTACCTGGTTAAATAAAGGTGTTCTCAACTAGCCTACCTGGTTAAATAAAGGTGTTCTCAACTAGCCTACCTGGTTAAATAAAGGTGTTCTCAACTAGCCTACCTGGTTAAATAAAGGTGTTCTCAACTAGCCTACCTGGTTAAATAAAGGTGTTCTCAACTAGCCTACCTGGTTAAATAAAGGTGTTCTCAACTAGCCTACCTGGTTAAATAAAGGTGTTCTCAACTAGCCTACCTGGTTAAATAAAGGTGTTCTCAACTAGCCTACCTGGTTAAATAAAGGTGTTCTCAACTAGCCTACCTGGTTAAATAAAGGTGTTCTCAACTAGCCTACCTGGTTAAATAAAGGTGTTCTCAACTAGCCTACCTGGTTAAATAAAGGTGTTCTCAACTAGCCTACCTGGTTAAATAAAGGTGTTCTCAACTAGCCTACCTGGTTAAATAAAGGTGTAATTAAAATGTCAAAAAATGAAAAGGTTTTCAATGTGTTTCAAGTCCGGAAACAGAGACGGCCATTGCAAAATTGTGATTATTAACAAGAACCAGTGAAAGGAAAATATCCCCATAACAACAAAGATCCACCAGCATATTTTACAGTAAGTATGGGGATCTTTTCTTCGTACACATTTTCATTTAGATGCCAAAGCATATATATATATATATATATATACATACCACTGGTGTATGTGTGGCCAAAGAGCTCTATTTCCATGTTATCCAACAAATGTACAATCCTGGAGTTGGATAAACAGCATTGGCACTTGGATTGGAACCAGTGCTGTGGTCAGATGACATGAAAACAGAGCACTTTGGCCACGCCCACCAGTGGTGTTGTATCAGTATAGTATAAAATAATAAAATAATAGCTTCCGTATATGAATGATGTCTTTTATACAGTTAGTTTTACTCGTCTTTATCAAGGATGTCAATCATTTGGGATCCCATTGCACTTGTATGCTCTGTTTACAAAACTTGTTATATTTACATCATCCTAAGATACAAATCCGATATTACAGCATTCTCTTAAAGAGAATAACAACGAACACATGCTCCCTCCCCCCCCCCCAAATCCGATATTACAGCATTCTCTTAAAGAGAATAACAACGAACACATGCTCCCCCCCCCCCCCCCAAATCCGATATTACAGCATTCTCTTAAAGAGAATAACAACGAACACATGCTCCCCCCCCCCCCCCCAAATCCGATATTACAGCATTCTCTTAAAGAGAATAACAACGAACACATGCTCCCCCCCCCCCCCCCAAATCCGATATTACAGCATTCTCTTAAAGAGAATAACAACGAACACATGCTCCCTCCCCCCCCTCAAAGCCTTAAAAACATAAATATTGGACTATGTTTGTTGACTCAATCCAGAAAATACATGACAACACCCCAGACATTAAAACAAACAGTATGTCATGACAAGTGATCAACTTAAAACATTGCATTGACATATGAGTTTGATATGACAAATCCGCTTAACTTGTAAAACTAACGTTGTTGAAAACAAGAAAGGATCCATTTATAAATCTATATTCAACATGTAGGCTACTTCATAACGTTCCTGTAAAGCTGAATCATAATTCCAGGACATTCATGCATCAGTAGTCCCATTTTTTCCCCACACATTCATAAAAACATTCATTCAAGTTCTAATTTATGTCTCATTGTAACTCTCAGTGATTACTCTGGTTTATAACTCATTATAACGCTGTGATATTCTGGTTTATAACTCATTATAACGCTGTGATATTCTGGTTTATAACTCATTATAACGCTGTGATATTCTGGTTTATAACTCATTATAACGCTGTGATATTCTGGTTTATAACTCATTATAATTATCAGTGATGAACTCTGGTTTTGTCTGAGAAATAAACCCCCTAGACAACACAAAAAAAAAAAAAATACAAAAACACAATAAACAACATCAATAATTCAACCACTTAGTACAAGCACCATTGATGGTATAAAAGAGAACTGTTTCATTCCACAGAGCAAGCCATCCCTTACAGTAGCTGCTATCTGTAGTCAGACATGGGTGGGGGCTGTAACAGCTGCTTTGGTACCAAGTCAGTGTTACCGTTAAGAGCTACAAAATAGTAGCCTGGTCCCAGATCAGTTGTGTGCCGTCTTGTGACAATGACCATAGGAGTTGGCTGTACAGCACAAACAGATCTGGGACCAGGTTAACATAACGGAGTACAGAGGTCTTTGGGATTGATGCCAAAACCATCTCTGGGTGGGGCAGGAGAAACTGTAAGAGTCATGATTAGTTACAGCAGTATGATTTGTTGCATTAAGAGAGAAGAAAAGGTCCCTGAATCCACCATAAAGGCCATACAGCGTTCAACATGAAACATTCAAACATACAGCTTTGAATACATACGGCATTAAAACAAAGGGAAGGTGAGGATCCGTTGGCATCATAGAACAACAGCAAGGTCGTCCCTATACAGGTTCCATCTTTATTGTCACTTTCTTTAGAGTCCATCTAACTCTGTAGTGTAGTCCATCTAACTCTATAGTGTAGTCCATCTAACTCTATAGTGTAGTCCTTCTAAGTCTGTAGTGTAGTCCATCTAACTCTGTAGTGTAGTCCATCTAACTCTATAGTGTAGTCCATATATAACTCTATAGTGTAGTCCATCTAACTCTGTAGTGTAGTCCATCTAACTCTATAGTGTAGTCCATATATAACTCTATAGTGTAGTCCATCTAACTCTATAGTGTAGTCCATCTAACTCTATAGTGTAGTCCTTCTAACTCTGTAGTGTAGTCCATCTAACTCTATAGTGTAGTCCATCTAACTCCATGTTCTCAGTTTGACAGACGGTCCTTGATCACTGAAGTGTTCACGTGTTTCCAGCCACTTGACAGAAAGAGAGTTCCTTTTTAGATGGTCATGTCTGCAAAGTCAGGTCGTGTGAATCCTTTCTGTAAAACACAAACATGAGAGACATTTTGTCAGGACATATATCAAAAGGATGATCTCAAACTGTTAGCCTGTCCACTTAGCATTGTGTTGTAGGCTTTCAGTTTGACTGTTCTTTCAAGATACAAGACAAAACTTAGTTCCCAGTAACCAATACGTAACTGTAATATTTAAACACCAGGGACAGTTAATATTATATAGCTGCTACCAATCAATACTGTCATGACGTTGCCCTTTTTGGGTACAGCAAGCCCCACCCCCCTCTCCCTGCCTCCTACACACAGGCTGCTGTGGTCAGAGAGAGGTGATCTCCTCATGGCCACAGTATAGAGACAGAGTGAATTTTCATAGAGAAACAAATGAATTTCTTCCACCTCACAGAACTTGAGGTCCGAACAACATTTATGTTCTGGAGAAGGTATAAAAAATTATCGGTGAAGAATCCAGCTACGAACTGGTCCGTTTGGTAACAGTTTGTGACACTCATGGGAGACAATAGAGCCACATCACCATAACGCTGTTTATATAATAGGATCAGATATGAGGTTTAAATCTAATTGTTGTATAAGATGGATGAGTGAAGAGGATACTGTTTGTAAAATTGTGTAATGTGATTTTGGACTGTTTAATGAAGGAAACTCCAATTCCCTTTTTTAGTTGAACTAAATCAGAGGACCGCCCATGAGCACAGTTCGGACCTGGTGTCATGAGACAGCCTTTTTCTGCAACTCCCGAATAAAACCCCCACTTTGAGAATTTCTCAGGAGACCATGTTTCTCTCAATTACGAGAGGACAAAGGTTGCAGACCAGCTTACTTCGATAACGAGAGGGCCAGGTTTTGAGACGATTGAATCTTTTAACCATTCCACGTGGTTAAACTCTTAGACTATCGATGCCGACAGAATAAGAACAAGTCTTTGATATTAATTACTAGTCTGCAGCTAGGAATTTGTTATCATTGAGACGCAAAGAATCGACAACCGCCGAAACATCCATCCTACAACAACATCGCTGAATGTTACTCTGAAGTATCCATTCAAACCAGACAGAGAGAGACGGACAAACTCTCCAACAGAAACTAACTTTTCAACAGAGATCACAACGACACACTGAGCGTAAAAATATATATTTATTGCAATTGTTCCCAAATGAGTGAGCGTTCATGTGCAAAGGATTAGCATTTCAATTGTTATAATTATCAACTGTGTGTTGTCTTATCTCAGTTGACCCCCACTTCCCTTTTGTCCACCATAAACCGCGATGCTGGTTTATCCCACTAGGGAAACTCCCTTATCATTTCCTTGTAACTATCTACTGTTTGTTTATGGATTTCTATGAATTACTTAGTTAGTAAATAAATGATTTAAGATAATTGATGTATGCATGACTCACAGTGAAGACTGGGTTCGTGCAGATAACCAACAATTTACGACGTTTGGAATGAGACTAACGTGAGGTAAATAAATAATTCATTAATTAAGAAGGCTAATTGTTCAGATACTAAAATATCAGAAAAGTTGTATGAGGAAAATTATAACTTTGAAATCTGAATATTTTCCTTGGTGCCCCGACTTCCTAGTTAATTACATTTGCCTGATTAGTTAATCACGAAATGCTAATTACAGAGAATCTTTGATAAAAACTAAAAGTCTTAATTTAATGATAGTAAAGACACGGTAATACACTGGGGGACAGTAAATATTCTATAGCTGCTACCAATCAATGTTTCCAATAGATTATCTTAAGATGAAACTGTTGAAATAGTTCTGCAGGTACTGTAGAGGGAGGTAAATATAGTAGGAGTGTTCGGACTTGTTCATCAGGAAATGCCCTGAGAGAGAGGGAGAGACCATTGTAAATACAACCCATATTTATGCTTATTTATTTTCCCTTGTGTACACTTAACCATTTGTACATCGTTGCAACACTGTATATACAGTGGGGCAAAAAAGTATTTAGTCAGCCACCAATTGTGCAAGTTCTCCCACTTAAAAAGATGAGAGAGGCCTGTAATTTTCATCATAGGTACACTTCAACTATGACAGACAAAATGAGGGAAAAAAGTCCAGAAAATCACATTGTAAGATTTTTAACAATTGGTGGCTGACTAAATACTTTTTTGCCCCACTGTATATGTAATATGACATTTGTAATGTCTTTATTGTTTTGAAACTTCTGTATGTGTAATGTTCACTGTTAATTTTTATTGTTTATTTCACTTTATATATTATCTACCTCACTTGCTTTGGCAATGTTAACACATGTTTCCCATGCCAATAAAGCCCCTTGAATTGAATTGAGAGAGAGTGAGCGAGCGATGGAGCATCGAGAGAGACAGAGACAAAGGGACAGAGAGACAGACACAGAGAGAGAGAGCAAGAGACAGAGACAGAGAGAGACAGAGAGAGAGAGACACACAGAGAGAGAAAGAGAGAGCTGCACCCTTTAGGCGAGGCAGACCACCATCTAAACAGCAATCATTCTAGCAAGCCACTCCCTGGGTGTCTTTGTGTGTGAACATACAGACTACAGCAAATAGGAACAGTTAGGGAAGGATTTTTATTTTAATATGGACCCCCCTCCAATCCGCAAGGCTGGTTAATGGACCCCCCCAATCCTCAAGGTTAGTTAATGGACCCCCCTCCAATCCTCAAGGCTAGTTAATGGACCCCCCCCCCCAATCCTCAAGGCTAGTTAATGTACCCCCCAATCCTCAAGGCTGGTTAATGGACCCCTCCAATCCTCAAGGCTAGTTAATGTACCCCCCAATCCTGAAGGCTGGTTAATGGACCCCTCCAATCCTCAAGGCTGGTTAATGGACCCCCCCCCATCCTCAAGGCTAGTTAATGGACCCCCCACCACCCTCAAGACTAGTTAATGGACCCCTCCAATCCTCAAGGCTGGTTAATGGACCCCCCCAATCCTCAAGGCTAGTTAATGGACCCCTCCAATCCTCAAGGCTGGTTATTGGACCCCCCCCCCTCCCATCTTCAAGGCTGGTTAATGCCCCCCCCCCCCCCCATCCTCAAGGCTAGTTAATGGAC